>NC_080076.1:39848332-40150853 GCF_949987535.1 Balaenoptera acutorostrata
TTCTGACCGGTGTGAGATGATATCTCATTGTAGTTTTGATTTGCATTTCTCTAATGATTAATGATGTTGAGCATTCTTTCATGTGTCTGTAAGCCATCTGTATATCTTCTTTGGAGAAATGTCTATTTAGATCTTCTGCCCATTTTTGGATTGGGTTGTTCGTTTTTTTGTTATTGAGCTGCATGAGCTGCTTGTAAATCTTGGAGATTAATCCTTTGTCAGTTGCTTCATTTGCAAATATTTTCTCCCATTCTGAGGGTTGTCTTTTGGTCTTGTTTATGGTTTCCTTTGCTGTGCAAAAGCTTTTCAGTTTCATTAGGTCCCATTTGTTTATTTGTGTACTTATTTCCATTTCTCTGGGAGCTGGGTCAAAAAGAATCTTGCTGTGATGTATGTCATAGAGTGTTCTGCCTATGTTTTCCTCTAAGAGTTTGATAGTGTCTGCCCTTACACTTAGGTCTTTAATCCATTTTGAGTTTATTTTTGTGCATGGTGTCAGGGAGTGTTCTAATTTCATACTTTTACATGTTCCTGTCCAATTTTCCCAGCACCACTTATTGAAGAGGCTGTCTTTTCTCCACTGTATATGCTTGCCTCCTTTATCAAAGATAAGTTGACCATATGTGTGTGGGTTTATCTCTGGGCTTTCTATCCTGTTCCATTGATCTATATTTCTGTTTTTGTGCCAATACCAAACTGTCTTGATTACTGAAGCTTTGTAATATAGTCTGAAGTCAGGGAGCCTGATTCCCCCAGCTCCATTTTTCGTTCTCAAGATTGCTTTGGCTATTCGGGGTCTTTTGTGTTTCAATACAAATTGTGAAATTTTTTGTTCTAGTTCTGTGAAAAATGCCAGTGGTAGTTTGATAGGGATTGCATTGAATCTGTAGATTGCTTTGGGTAGTAGAGACATTTTCACAATGTTGATTCTTCCAATCCAGGAACATGGTATATCTCTCCATCTATTTGTATCATCTTTAATTTCTTTCATCAGTGTCTTATAATTTTCTGCATACAGGTCTTTTGTCTCCTTAGGTAGGTTTATTCCTAGATATTTTATTCTTTTTGTTGCAATGGTAAATGGGAGTGTTTTCTTAATTTCACTTTCAGATTTTTCGTCATTAGTGTATAGAAATGCAAGAGATTTCTGTGCATTAATTTTGTATCCTGCTACTTTACCAAATTCATTGATTAGCTCTAGGAGTTTTCTGGTAGCATCTTTAGGATTCTCTATGTATAGTATCATGTCATCTGCAAATAGTGACAGCTTTACTTCTTCTTTTCCGATTTGGATTCCTTTTATTTCTTTGTCTTCTCTGATTGCTGTGGCTAGGACTTCCAGAACTATGTTGAATAATAGTGGTGAGAGTGGGCAACCTTGTCTTGTTCCTGATCTTAGTGGAAATGGTTTCAGTTTTTCACCATTGAGGACAATGTTGGCTGTGGGTTTGTCATATATGGCCTTTATTATGTTGAGGAAAGTTCCCTCTATGCCTACTTTCTGCAGGGCTTTTATCATAAATGGGTGTTGAATTTTGTCAAAAGCTTTCTCTGCATCTATTGAGATGATCATATGGTTTTTCTCCTTCAATTTGTTAATATGGTGTATCACATTGATTGATTTGCGTATATTGAAGAATCCTTGCATTCCTGGGATAAACCCCACTTGATCATGGTGTATGATCCTTTTAATGTGCTGTTGGATTCTGTTTGCTAGTATTTTGTTGAGGATTTTTGCATCTATGTTCATCAGTGATATTGGCCTGTAGTTTTCTTTCTTTGTGACATCTTTGTCTTGTTTTGGTATCAGGGTGATGGTGGCCTCGTAGAATGAGTTTGGGAGTGTTCCTCCCTCTGCAATATTTTGGAAGAGTTTGAGAAGGATAGGTGTTAGCTCTTCTCTAAATGTTTGATAGAATTCGCCTGTGAAGCCATCTGGTCCTGGGCTTTTGTTTGTTGGAAGGTTTCTAATCACAGTTTCAATTTCAGTGCTTGTGATTGGTCTGTTCATATTTTCTATTTCTTCCTGGTTCAGTCTCGGCAGTTTGTGCATTTCTAAGAATCTGTCCATTTCTTCCAGGTTGTCCATTTTATTGGCATATAGTTGCTTGTAGTAATCTCTCATGATCTTTTGTATTTCTGCAGTGTCAGTGGTTACTTCTCCTTTTTCATTTCTAATTCTATTGATCTGAGTCTTCTCCCTTTTTCTCTTGATGAGTCTGGCTAATGGTTTATCAATTTTGTTTATCTTCTCAAAGAACCAGCTTTTAGTTTCATTGATTTTTGCTATTGTTTCCTTCATTTCTTTTTCATTTATTTCTGACCTGATCTTTATAATTTCTTTCCTTCTGCTGGCTTTGGGGTTTTTTTGTTCTTCTTTCTCTAATTGCTTTAGGTGCAAGGTTAGGTTGTTTATTCGAGATGTTGCCTGTTTCTTGAGGTAGGCTTGTATTGCTATAAACTTCCCTCTTAGCACTGCTTTTGCTGTGTCCCATAGGTTTTGGGTCGTCGTGTCTCCATTGTCATTTGTTTCTAGGTATTTTTTGATTTCCCCTTTGATTTCTTCAGTAATCACTTCGTTATTAAGTAATGTATTGTGTAGCCTCCATGTGTTTGTATTTTTTACAGATCTTTTCCTGTAATTGATATCTAGTCTCATAGCGTTGTGGTCGGAAAAGATACTTGATACGATTTCAATTTTCTTAAATTTACCAAGGCTTGATTTGTGACCCAAGATATGATCTATCCTGGAGAATGTTCCATGAGCACTTGAGAAAAATGTGTATTCTGTTGTTTTTGGGTGGAATGTCCTATAAATATCAATTAAGTCCATCTTCTTTAATGTATCATTTAAAGCTTGTGTTTCCTTATTTATTTTCATTTTGGATGATCTGTCCATTGGTGAAAGTGGGGTGTTAAAGTCCCCCACTATGATTGTGTTGCTGTCAATTTCCCCTTTCATGGCTGTTAGTATTTGCCTTATGTATTGAGGTGCTCCTATGTTGGGTGCATAAATATTTACAATTGTTATACCGTCCTCTTGGATCGATCCCTTGATCATTATATAGTGTCCTTCTTTGTCTCTTGTAATAGTCTTTATTTTAAAGTCTATTTTGTCTGATATGAGAATTGCTACTCCAGCTTTCTTTTGATTTCCATTTGCATGGAATATCTTTTTCCATCCCCTCACTTTCAGTCTGTATGTGTCCCTAGGTCTGAAGTGGGTCTCTTGTAGACAGCATATGTATGGGTCTTGTTTTTGTATCCATTCAGCCAGCCTGTGTCTTTTGGTGGGAGCATTTAATCCATTTACATTCAAGGTAATTATCGATATGTATGTTCCTATTCCCATTTTCTTAAATGTATTGGGTTTGTTATTGTAGGTGTTTTCCTTCTCTTGTGTTTCTTGCCTAGAGAATTTCCTTTAGCATTTGTTGTAAAGCTGGTTTGGTGGTGCTGAACTCTCTCAGCTTTTGCTTGTCTGTAAAGGTTTTAATTTCTCCATCGAATCTGAATGAGATCCTTGCTGGGTAGAGTAATCTTGGTTGTAGGTTTTTCTCCTTCATGACTTTAAGTATATCCTGCCACTCCCTTCTGGCTTGCAGAGTTTCTGCTGAGAGATCAGATGTTAACCTTATGGGGATTCCCTTGTGTGTTATTTGTTTTTTTTCCCTTGCTGCCTTTAATATGTTTTCCTTATATTTAATTTTTGACAGTTTGATTAATATGTGTCTTGGTGTGTTCCTCCTTGGGTTTATCCTGTATGGGACTCTCTGTGCTTCCAGGACTTGATTAACTATTTCCTTTCCCATATTAGGGAAGTTTTCAACTATAATCTCTTCAAAAATTTTCTCAGTCCGTTTCTTTTTCTCTTCTTCCTCTGGTACCCCTATAATTCGAATGTTGGAGCGTTTAATGTTGTCCCAGAGGTCCCTGAGACTGTCCTCAGTTCTTTTCATTCTTTTTTCTTTATCCTGCTCTGTAGTAGTTATTTCCACCATTTTATCTTCCAGGTCACTTATCCTTTCTTCTGCCTCAGTTATTCTACTATTGATCCCATCTAGAGTATTTTTAATTTCATTTATTGTGTTTTTCATCATTGCTTGGTTCCTCTTTAGTTCTTCTACATCCTTGTTAAATGTTTCTTGCATTTTGTCTATTCTATTTCCAAGATTTTGGATCATCCTTACTATCATTATTCTGAATTCTTTTTCAGGTAGACTACCTATTTCCTCTTCATTTGTTAAGTCCAGTGTGTTTTGAGCCTGCTCCTTCATCTGCTGTGTGTTTTTCTGTCGTCTCATTTTGCCTATCTTACTGTGTTTGGGGTCTCCTTTTCACAGGCTGCAGGTTCGTAGTTCCCGTTGTTTTTGGTATCTGTCCCCAGCGGCTAAGGTTGGTTCAGTGGGTTGTGTAGGCTTCCTGGTGGAGGGAACTAGTGCCTGAGTTCTGGTGGATGAGGCTAGATCTTGTCTTTCTGGTGGGCACGTCCACGTCTGCTGGTGTATTTTGTGGTGTCTGTGGCCTTATTATGATTTTAGGCAGCCTCTCTGCCAATGGATGGGGTTGTGTTCCTGTCTAGCTAGTTGTTTGGCATAGGATGTCCAGCACTGTAGCTTGCTGGTCGTTGAGTGAAGCTGGGTCTTGATGTTGAGATGGAGATCTCTGGGAGATTTTTGCCGTTTGGTATTATGTGGAGCTGGGAGGTCTCTTGTGGACCAGTGTTCTGAAGTTGGCTCTCCCACCTCAGAGGCACGGCCCTGATGCCTGGCTGGAGCACCAAGAGCCTTTCGTCCACACGGCTCAGAGTAAAAGGGAGAAAAAATAGAAAGAAAGAAAGAAAGAGGCTATAATATAGTGAAGTAAAATAAAGCTATTGTAAAGCAAAGCTATACAGACAAAATCTCACCCAGAAGCATATACATATACACTCACAAAAAAAAGGAAAAGGGGAAAAATTAATATCTCCTGCTCCCAGAGTCCTCCTCCTGAATTTGGGATGATTCGTTGTCTATTCAGGTATTCAACAGATGCAGGCACATCAAGTTGTTTGTGGAGCTTTAATCCGCTGCTTCTGAGGCTGCTGGGAGAGATTTCCCCTTCTCTTCCCTGTTCGCACAGCTCCTGGGGTTCAGCTTTGGATTTGGACCCGCCTCTGCATGTAGGTCGCCTGAGGGCGTCTGTTCCCCGCCCAGACAGGACGGGGTTAAAGGAGCAGCTGCTTCGGGGGCTCTGGCTCACCCAGGCCGCGGGGAGGGAGCGGTACGGAGGAGGCGGGGCGAGCCTGCGGCGGCCGAGGCCGGCGTGACGTTGCACCAGCTCGAGGCGCGCAGTGCGTTCTCCCGGGGATGTTGTCCCCGGATCCCGGGACCCTGGCAGTGGCGGGCTGCACAGGCTCCCGGGAGGGGAGGTGTGGAGAGTGACCTGTGCTCACACACAGGCTTTTTGGAGGCGGCAGCAGCAGCCCCAGCGTCTCACGCCCGTCTCTGGGGTCCGCGCTGATCGCCGTGGCTTGCGCCCTTCTCTGGAGTTCGTTTAGGCGGCGCTCTGAATCCCCTCTCCTTGCGCGCAGCGAAACAAAGAGGCAAGAAAAAGTCTCTTGCCTCTTCGGCAGCTGCAGACCTTTTCCCGGTCTCCCTCCCGGCTAGCTGTGGTGCGCCAACCCCTTCAGGCTGTGTTCACGCCGCCAGTTGGGAAGATATTTTAATTATTTTTATTCATAGAGTATATAGGGGGAAAAAGAAATACGTAAAAACTATTTTCTTCCCTCTTCCTCTTCTCTCTTTCCCAAAGCCCAACACTTTGTAGATCAGAGACTGGTTTTTCCATGTGATGTTCAAATCCCAGTATTTTATTTCAAATATGGCCTAAGTACAGCTTAATAATTTTGAACATAATATAAAGGATAAAAAGAACATTGTATTGCATCTGCCTTCCCTTATTTAATGCCCAAGAATAGAGAGTTGAGTGCATTTCATTCTGGTGCTCATAAAAGTCATAACAATGAAATGTGTGAGAACACAACTATACTTTGAGAGCCATCTCTAATGGGAGACCCATCCTTAAGTCTCACCAACTGCTGCCCCCCTAATTAGCTGAAGCTAAGTTGTGGCCAATCACTTTAAGGTAGAAGTAGTATGAACTCTGCCAATGAGACCCACTGGTTTGGGGTCTTTATCTGCATTTGTCTCTCTTTGGTTGTCATTCATGGGTTGGACTTGGTGTTGGATACTCAGGAAGGCACTCAACTGTCCAAGACAATCATTCTATATGGAAGTACAGTCAGCACTGTGTATTGTAGGATAACTTGAGTAGCACTAGGAGTTATATGCTGATCAAAATCAATAGCTCTGAAAGCCCCATTGCTACTGTCACTATGGGCTAGTTAATACAGGCAATCCATGCATTAAGTAGATTATCCATATTAGTCTTCCTAAAGTCCAATAATATCAAACATCTGCTCAGAAAACTTCTGGCTCCCCCTTACTAAAGTTTTTGTTTTTGTTTTTGTTTTTTTTTTTTTTAACTATATGATTTAACCTGGTAAATATTTTACTATTATTTTTCTTTTAACTAATCAAGGTACAAACATATGGTTAAAATGAAGCAGTTAAACCAATTATAAATATAAATGATTATTAATAGCATTACAATGACTAGAAGAAAATTTGAGTTCTCAACAAACTGATGTACCCTCAAGACTCTCATCAACACATTTTTTTTGTATATCTTGATATTTGTCTTTTTTTTATCGACTACCTTGAAGTTACACAATCTCAAGATTAATGCCCAGAATAAATTAGGAAGATTGTTCTGCCCTTTCCTTGGAAAGTATCAGAGAGAGATGTTTTCCTCATACAGGCAGAGCTTCAGGAATGATATGAAGATTCCAAGAACCTCTTAAGGACTTTCCAATTCCAGTAGCTTAAACAATAGGAAAAAAAATCGAATTGTGTAAATCCAATAGTTCTGTCATTGGCTGGCATCTGTATTTCCCCAAATTCCATTTGAATAAAGAAAGAACTCATGAAGAAAGAGGAGAAGATGGCAGAAGAGTAAGACACGGAGATCACCTTCCTCCACACAGATACATCAGAAATATTTCTACACTTGGAACTGCTCCTATAGAACACCCACTGAACACTAGCAGAAGACCTCAGACCTCCCAAAAGGCAAGAAACTCCCCCACGTAACTGGGTAGGGAAAAAGAAAAAAGAAAAAAACAGAGACAAAAGAATAGGGACGGGACCTGCACCAGTGGGAGGGAGCTGTGAAGGAGGAAAGGTTTCCACACACTGGGAAGCCCCTTCGCAGGCAGAGACTGAGAGTGGCAGAGGGGGGAAGCCTCAGAGCCGCGGAGGAGAGCGCAGCAACAGGGGTGCGGAGGGCAAAGCGGAGAGATTCCCGCACAGAGGATTGGTGCCGACCAGCACTCACCAGCCCAAGAGGCTTGGCTGCTCACCCGCCGGGACGGGTGGGGGCTGGGAGCTGAGGCTCCGCTTTGGTCGGATCCCAGGGAGAGGACTGGAGTTGGCGGTGTGAACACAGCTTGAAGGGGTTAGTGCACCACAGCTAGCCAGGAGGGAGTCTGGGAAAAGGTCTGGACCTGCCGAAGAGGTAAGAGACTTTTTCTTCCCTCTTTGTTTCCTGGTGCATGAGAAGAGGGAATTAAGAGTGCTGCATAAAGGAGCTCCAGAGAAGGGTGCGAGCCGCAGCTATCAGCGTGTACCCCAGAGACGGGCATGAGACGCTAAAGCTGCTGCTACCACCACCAAGAAGCCTGTGTGCAACCACAGGTCATTATCCACACCACCCCTACTGGGAGGCTGTGCAGCCCGCCACTGCCAAGGTTCTGTGATCCAAGGACAATTTCCCAGGGAGAACGCACGGCCTGCCTCAGGCTGCTGCAATGTCACGACAGCCTCTGCCGCTGAAGGCTCGCCCCACATCCGTAACCCTTCCTCCCCCCAGCCTGAGTGAGCCAGAGCCCCTGAAGCAGCTACTCCTTTAACCCCGTCCTGTGTGAGCGAAGAACAGACACCCTCAGGCGACCTACACACAGAGGCGGGTCCAAATCCAAAGCTGAACCCCAGGAGCTGTGCGAACAAAAAAGAGAAAGGGAAATTTCTCCCAGCAGCCTCAGAAGCAGCGGATTAAATCTCCACAATCAACTTGATGTACCCTGCATCTGTGGAATACCTGGATAGACAACGAATCATCCCAAATTGAGGAGGTGAACTTTGGGAGCAAGATATATTATTTTTCCCCTTTTCCTCTTTTTGTGAGTGTGTATGTGTAGCTTCGGTGTGAGATTTTGTCTGTATAACTTTGCTTTCACCATTTCTTCTAGGGTTCTGTCCATCTGTTTTTTATTTTTTATTTTTGTAATTTTATAAGTTTTTTTCTTAATAATTATTTTTTATTTTAATAACTTTATTTTATCTTACTTTATTTTATGTTATTTTATTTTATCCTCTTTCTTTCTTTCTATTTTTTCTCCCTTTTATTCTGAGCCATGTGGATGAAAGGCTCTTGATGTTCCAGCCAGGCATCAGGGCTGTGTCTCTGAGGTGGGAGAGCCAACTTCAGGACACTGGTCCACAAGAGACCTCCCAGCTCCATGTAATACCAAATGGTGAAAATCTCCCAGAGATCTCCATCTCGACACCAAGACCCAGATTCACTCGACAATCAGCAAGCTACAGTGCTGGACACCTTTTGCCAAAAAACTAGCAAGACAGGAACACAGCCACATCCATTAGCAGAGAGGCTGCCTAAAATCATAATAAGGCCACAGACACCCCAAAACACACCACCAGATGTGGACCTGCCCACCAGAAAGACAAGATCCAGCCTCATCCACCGGAACACAGGAACTAGTCCCCTCGACCAGGAGGCCTACACAACCCACTAAACCAAACTTAGCCACTGGGAACAGACACCAAAAACAATGGGAACTACGAACCTGCAGCCTGCGAAAAGGAGACCCCAAACACAGTAAGATAAGCAAAATGAGAAGAAAGAAAAACACACAGCAGATGAAGGAGCAAGGTAAAAACACAGCAGACCTAACAAATGAAGAGGAAATAGGTAGTCTACCTGAAAAAGAATTCAGAATAATGATAGTAAAGGTGATCCAAAATCTTGGAAATAGAATAGACAAAATGCAAGAAACATTTAACAAGGACCTAGAAGAACTAAAGAGGAAACAAGCAACGATGAAAAACACAATAAATGAAATTAAAAATACTCTAGAAGGGATCAATAGCAGAATAACTTAGGCAGAAGAATGGATAAGTGACCTGGAAGATAAAATAGTGGAAATAACTACTGCAGAGCAGAATAAAGAAAAAAGATGGAAAGAACTGAGGACAGTCTCAGAAACCGCTGGGACAACATTAAAGGCACCAATATTCAAATTATAAGGGTCCCAGAAGAAGAAGAGAAAAAGTAAGGGACTGAGAAAATATTTGAAGAGATTATAGTTGAAAACTTCCCTAATATGGGAAAGGAAAGAGTTAATCAAGCCCTGGAAGCACAGAGAGTCCCATACAGGATAAATCCGAGGAGGAACATGCTGAGACACATATTAATCAAACTATCAAAAATTAAATACAAAGAAAACATATTAAAAGCAACAAGGGAAAAACAACAAATAACACACAAGGGAATCCCAATAAGGTTAACAGCTGATCTTTCAGCAGAAACTCTGCAAGCCAGAAGGGAGTGGTAGGACATTTTTAAAGTGATGAAGGAGAAAAACCTACAACCAAGATTACTCTATCCAGCAGGGACCTCATTCAGATTTGATGGAGAAATTAAAACCTTTACAGACAAGCAAAAGCTGAGAGACTTCAGCACCACCAAACCAGCTCTACAACAAAGGCTAAAGGAACTTCTCTAGGCAAGAAACACAAGAGAAGGAAAACACTTACAAAACCAAACCCAAAACATTTAAGAAAATGCGAATAGGAACATACATATTGATAAGTACCTTAAATGTAAATGGATTAAATGCTCCCGCCAAAAGACACAGACTGGTTAAATAGATACAAAAACAAGACCCATATATATGCTGTCTACAAGAGACACATTTCAGACCTAGGGACACATACAGACTGAAAGTGAGGGGATGGAAAAAGATATTCCATGCAAATGGAAATCAAAAGAAAGCTGGAGTAGCAATTTCCATATCAGACAAAATAGACTTTAAAATAAAGACTATTACAAGAGACAAAGAAGGACACTACATAATGATCAAGGGATTGATTCAAGAAGAAGATATAACAATTGTAAGTATTTATGCACCCAACATAGGAGCACCTCAGTACATAAGGCAAATACTAAGAGCCATAAAAGGGGAAATCGACAGTAACACAATCATAGTAGGGGACTTTAACACCCCACTTTCACCAATGAACAGATCATTCAAAATGAAAATAAATAAGGAAACACAAGCTTTAAATGATACATTAAATAAGATGGACTTAATTGATACTTATAGGACATTCCACCCAAAAACAGCAGAATACACATTTATCTCAAGTGCTCATGGAACATTCTCCAGGATAGATCATATCCTGGGTCACAAATCAAGCCTTGGTAAATTTAAGAAAATTGTAAAGTATCTTTTCTGACCACAACGCTATGAGATTACATATGAATTACAGGAAAAGATCTGTAAAAAATACAAACACATGGAGGCTAAACAATACACTACTTAATAACGAAGTGATCACTGAGAAATCAAAGGGGAAATCAAAAAATACCTAGAAACAAATGACAACGAAGACACAACGACCCAAAACCTATGGGATGCAGCAAAAGCAGTTCTAAGAGTGAAGTTTATAGCAATACAGTCCTACCATAAGAAAGAGGAAACATCTCAAATAAACAACCTAACCTTGCACCTTCAGCAATTAAAGAAAGAAGAACAAAAAAACCCCAAAGCTAGCAGAAGGAAAGAAATCATAAAGATCAGATCAGAAATAAAGAAAAAGAAATGAAGGAAACAATAACAAAGATCAATAAAACTAAAACCTGGTTCTTTGCGAAGATAAACAAAATTGATAAATCATTAGCCAGACTCATCAAGAAAAAAAGAGAGAAGACTCAAATCAATAGAATTAGAAATGAAAAAGGAGAAGTAACAACTGGCACTGCAGAAATACAAAGGATCATGAGAGACTACTACAAACAACTCTATGCCAATAAAATGGAAAACCTGGAAGAAATGGACAAATTCTTAGAAATGCACAACCTGCCAAGACTGATCCAGGAAGAAATAGAAAATATGAACAGACCAATCACAAGCACTGAAATTGAAACTGTGAATAAAAATCTTCCAACAAACAAAAGCTGAGGGCCAGATCGCTTCACAGGTGAATTCTATCAAACATTTAGAGAAGAGCTAACACCTATCCTTCTCAAACTCTTCCAAAATATTGCAGAGGGAGGAACACTCCCAAACTCATTCTACGAGGCCACCATCACCCTGATACCAAAACCAGACAAAGACGTCATAAAGAAAGAAAACTACAGGCCAATATCACTGATGAACATAGACGCAAAAATCCTCAACAAAATACTAGCAAACAGAATCCAACAGCACATTAAAAGCATCATACACCATGATCAAGTGGGGTTTATCCCAGGAATGCAAGAATTCTTTAATATACGCAAATAAATCAATGTGATACACCATATTAGAAAATTGAAGGAGAAAAACCATATGATCATCTCAATAGATGCAGAGAAAGCTTTCCACAAAATTCAACACCCATTTATGATAAAAGCCCTGCAGAACGTAGGCATACAGGGAACTTTCATCAACATAATAAAGGCCATATATGACAAACCCACAGTCAATATCATCCTCAATGGTGAAAAACTGAAACCATTTCCACTAAGATCAGGAACAAGACAAGTTTGCTCACTCTCACCACTTTTATTCAACATAGTTTTGGAAGTTTTAGCCACAGCAAACAGAGGAGAAAAATAAATCAAAGGAATCCAAATCGGAAAAGAAGAAATAAAGCTGTCACTTTTTGCAGATGACATGATACTATACATAGAGAATCCTAAAGATTCTACTGTAAAACTACTAGAGCTAATCAATGAATTTGGTAAAGTAGCAGGATACAAAATTAATCCACAGCAATCTCTTGTATTCCTATACACTAATGATGAAAAATCTGAAAGTGAAATTAAGAAAACACTCCCATTTACCATTGCAACAAAAAGAATAATAGATCTAGGAATAAACCTACCTAAGGAGACAAAAGACCTGTATGCAGAAAATTATAAGACACTGCTGAAAGAAATTAAAGATGACACAAATAGATGGAGAGATATACCATGTTCTTGCATTGGAAGAATGAACATTGTGAAAATGGCTCTTCTACCCAAAGCAATCCACAGATTCAATGCAATCCCTATCAAACTACCACTGGCATTTTTCACAGAACTAGAACAAAAACTTTCACAATTGGTATGGAAACACAAAAGACCCCGAATAGCCAAACAATCTTGAGAACAAAAAATGGAGCTGGAGGAATCAGGCTCCCTGACTTTAGGCTATACTACAAAGCTACAGTAATCAAGACAGTATGGTACTGGCACAAAAACAGAAATATAGATCAATGGAACAGGATAGAAAGCCCAGAGATAAACCCATGCACATATGGTCACCTTATCTTTGATAAAGGAGGCAAGCATATACAGTGGAGAACAGACTGCCTCTTCAATAAGTGGTGCTGGGAAAACTGGACAGGACATGTAAAAGTATGAAATTAGAACACTCCCTAACACCATACACAAAAATAAACTCAAAATGGATTTAAGACCTAAATGTAAGGCCAGACAGTATCAAACTCTTAGAGGAAAACAGGCAGAACACTCTATGACATAAATCACAGCAAGATCCTTTTTGACCCAGCTCCTAGAGAAATGGAAATAATAACAAAAATAAACAAATCGGACCTAATGAAACTTAAAAGCTTCTGCATAGCAAAGGAAACCATAAACAAGACCAAAAGACAACCTTCAGAATGGGAGAAAATATTTGCAAATGAAGCAACTGACAAAGTATTAATCTCCAAAATTTACAAGCAGCTCATGCAGCTCAATAACAAAAAAACAAACAACCCAAACCAAAAATGGGCAGAAGACTTAAATAGACATTTCTCCAGAGAAGATATATAGATTGCCAACAAACACGTGCAATAATGCTCAACATCATTAATCATTAGAGAAATGCCAATCAAAACTACAATGAAAAAAACAACAAAAATCCCAAAAAAAACTACAATGAGATATCATCTCACACCGGTCAGAATGCCCATCATCAAAAATTCTACAAACAATAAATGCTGGAGAGGGTGTGGAGAAAAGGGAACACTCTTGTACTTTTGGTGGGAATGTAAATTGATACAGCCACTATGGAAAACAGTATGGAGGTTCCTTAAAAAACTAAAAATAGAACTACCATATGACCCAGCAATCCCACTACTGGGCATATACCCTGAGAAAACCATAATTCAAAAAGAGTCATGTACCAAAATTTTCATTGAAGCTCTATTTACAATAGCCAGGACACGGAAGCAACCTAAGTGTCCATCATTGCATGAATGGATAAAGAAGATGTGGCATGTATATACAATGGAATATTACTCAGCCATAAAAAGAAACGAAATGGAGTTATTTGTAGTGAGGTGGATCGAGTTAGAGTCTGTCAAACAGAGTGAAGTAAGTCAGAAAGAGAAAAACAAATACAGTATGCTAACACATATATATGGAATCTAAAAAAAAAAAAGGTCATGAAGATCCTAGTGGCAAGACGGGAATAAAGACACAGACCTACTAGAGAATGGACTTGAGGTTATGGGGAGGGGGAAGGGTAAGATGTGACAAAGTGAGAGAGTGACATGGACATATACACACTACCAAATGTAAAATAGATAGCTAGTGGGAAACAACCATATAGCACATGGAGATCTGCTCTGTGCTTTGTGACCACCTAGAGGGGTGGGATAGGGAGGGTGGGAGGGAGGGAGATGCAAGAGGGAAGAGATATGGGAACATATGTATATGTATAACTGATTCACTTTGTTATAAAGCAGAAACTAATACACTATTGTAAAGCAATTATACTCTAATAAAGATGTTAAAAAAAAGAAAAAAGAAAGAACTCATGACATAAATAAAAACAGCTTATTTTGAAAATAACATCATATAATAGGTTGGAAACATACCCCAATAATTTTGCTTAGACTTGCTTTACAGTCCTGGATATTTTAATCTAAAACTCACATCATGTATTTCTTCTTCCTCTAAAATAACCTCATTTTTTATATATCAGAATTTCTTTCCCCCATTAGTAAAAATAAAATCATGTAGGTGCAATTTTGTTTTCTTTATACTTTGGGGACTAAATTTAACTAATTAACATTTTAATAACATTCCACCATTTGTTCTTGCAGAATTAGGGAACTTGCTCAAGATAAAGATATACTTTGAACCATCTGGAATTCAAGCAGCTTTCATTTTAAATAAGTACTTGTTTTCCTATATGCTTGTGGACATTTTGGGGTGATTAACATATAGACCATAAGGTAAACTATAGAAAGAATAGAATGTTTTTATATTTATTATACTTTTCACACTCAAAAGATTCTGAATTGTTTCCCTAAATGGATTTAAATATTGGTGAGCATCTTGGCAGAACAGGCACTCAAGGTAATACTGTGAAACCTACTGATTCAGAATGATTTGAAGGAATGCAGTCTGTATAGAAAAGCTTTTGAATTTTAAGATTGTCAAGAGCAAACATTTCTATTACCTTTAAAAATACATGCATCAACCCTACAAAGTTAAAGCACTGCTGCTGATAGAGATATTGCTGAACTTGGTTTAATGAAGGACTGAGAACTTGTACTGTGGACACAGAAGACCACAGTCTGGGCGAGACATAAACTTTCTGGGTGGGAAAATGGAAGGCAAAATTAGGGTGAGATTGGGATATAAAAAGCCTTGCGTGTGATGCTGGGCTTGAGGACCTACAAATTGAATAAATGAATCATATGGCTTCATCTGAAATAAGCCCCAAATCAGTTTAAACCACCAAGATTAATTCCTTATCATGGGAGACAGTACTGGGGTTCCTTGGTAGTTGTAGGCATACAGTGAGAAGAGAAATTGAGAAAGACAAAACAATATTAAATAGTTTTTGGAGACCTGACACGATAAATGATATAGTCCACAATGTCCCAAGTTCTAGGGCTCCCCATTGTGTTTGGTGCCATGCCATGCCTACAGCAACAAGTCCTCTAAAGTAGAATTCCAAAATCATGGAAGATCCCAAAACTGACTCCTTACTCCATGTGGAGTTTGCCAATGCACTTGCCCCTCATCTCTGTTTGTTTGTGACACATTTGTCATGATTATTCCTAAAGCCCACCTTTAGCATAAATTTCTATAGGATTTGTTCCACCTTTTTCTTTTTCCTGTAACCTCTCAATTTTCTTACCTTCCTTCTCTCCTTTAGTCTTCATTCTTCTTAATATTTTATTTTGCACACTGTCAAGATACAAATGCCTTTGTTGTCTATATTTGTAAACGGAATATAGCTACTATGTTGATAATTTGCAGCCAGAGCTCATTAATGTATGGTATCAAATGCAATGGAGGGAGAGGGTGTGGGGAAACACCTTCACCTCACTGCATCTGATCCTCAACATGCTTTCATAGATTCTAACACAAAAGCTGACTCGATTCACCCTTGACTAGGCAAATTGACTAGGCATCCAATGGTAGAGACAAGGATCATTTTTGCCAGACTCTCCTAGGTACTTTTAGAGATGCAGAAAAGCAGGATTAAATTAACTTAGTAACTGATTTGAACAGGGTCTTCACTTAGAATCCATATTTCACACATGGTTCAAGACCTGACCTCACAAGTTCTCTACTAAAGAGTACATTGACTCTCCTCTGTTACTGGCCTCTCAACTATGTCTTATCCCGGTAAATTGTGGACCAAGCAAAGGCCTTTTACCCAAGTTTTATTACCCTGCCTTTTATTATGGAAATATTCAGTCCACTGACTTTGGTCACCTATTCAACTTGAAAGCCTTAAGAAATATTAATGGTAAACATCTGTCCTATTTTTATTCAACAGCATTTCAGACCTTTCAAACTATTTTAACATTTTCTCTCATTTGATCAACAGTATAGAATATGCAGGGTAGATTTTATGGTAACTTCTTTAAACAGTAAACTCAAGCACAAAGAAATAAAATGAATTATTAAAATTACACAGCAAGTGATAACAGAGTCTAGTCTACATTCGAAGACCCTGCTCCCTAATCTCATGGTATCCCCAGTATATTGTACCCCTTCCCTATAACTGGACTGTTATCTTAATCTTGTGTGGCATTTGTAGTCACTTCATTTATTTTCTACACTATATATCAGAACATTTAACTTTTTCTCAATTACCTAATATGCAAAAATATTTTTTCTTGAGGAAGCCAAACTATGCCTTTCAAACTCATTTGCTGATGACTAATATAATTTTAATGTAGAGCAGAAAACAGAAGGAAACTTTCTCTATAAGAATATAATTCTCTACTTCCATGTTGGAAGATTGAGTTTATTATAGATTCTATACACTTAAAGCATTTTGAGATTATAAAACATCTTCCCCTGGAAGGAAGGGAAATGGGTGTGAAGGTCTTCAGTCTAAGCAGGGATTCTAAGAGTATCAGGAGAGAAGGGAAAAGTTGGGGAGGGATAGATTATTCATTGAATTTTGGACATGCCAATAATCTAAGCTCCAAAAATAAATCCCAATCTAAAGATGTTCAAAAAGTAATTATGCTCTGAGTGGAATAAAGAGAGAGAGAGATAAACCCTCTGAAACAGTAAATACTGAATAGCATGTGCTAATCCTGGTAAGAGTCTAACTAAGAGGTAGTACAAAGTCTTCTGAGATGATAGTTCCCAGCTGTGGGGCCTTGGGGCCAACAGTGACACTAAGAAAAAAGCATCAGGATAATAGAAGAGAAAGACTGGTGTCTCTTAAGTTGGCACTTCCCAAAGTGTGCCCCAGAGACCAGAGTTGCAAGATATGCTCCCTGCTAAAAGATTTCTAGGTCAAATAATTGGTAAATACCAAGTACTATAGCTCCCTACTAAAGATTCAAAATTCAAACCAATGTAATAATTAAAAGTCCTGTAGAAAAGGAAATAAACTCAAACAGATTTAACTATTTTAAATTATGAAATGTTTCAAACATATATGATGATAAAGCGAATATCAATATACCCACCACTCAAATTAAATACAGATTAACATTTTGTCTTGTTGCTTAACATTTGAAAAAAGAAGTTCTAGATGCAATTGAATTCTCAAACCTTTCTCCTCCTCCCTCTTCAGAGTTAAAGACTACTTTGAGGTTGTTGTTGATCCCCTCCTTCATGTTTTAACTTGGGTTAATTCAGCATTTCCCAAACATGTTTACTCACAGAGCCTTCTTCTTATGTAACATCTATTAACAGACCATGGAAGATCTGAAGTGAGTGTATAATTTTGGAACACTGATTTAAGATTCCCATATGTCTTAAAAATAAAAAACAAGCTGGTGAATATGCTTCAGGCCAAGAGAAATGGGTCAGGAAAGAAAGAAGTGAGATCAGGGCCAGAATGAATAATAATTTTTGGAGAAATGAAAGCTGCAATGTGAGGTTGCCAATGGGTAATTTAGATTCAAAGGATGGCTTCTCTGGGCCTGATATGAAACTTCCTCCCTTTCCCAGTGGGTCAGCCAATGGCAGGACCCAAGAAGGCTTCTCTGAGGCTAGATTAGATACTCCAGGGTTCACCCTGAGAAAAGAGAGAGGCAGGCTCTGTTAGAAAATAAACAGATGGCAGACTTCCAGAACTAATGGCAATCCAGATGCCAGTTCAGCCTCCAGGTAAAATCTACAAGGCTTGATCTGCTCTCCTATGCACATAGGGTTCCTGAAAGAGATTTGGTTCTCTTATCATTTTCCCCTGGAAGTCCCCCAGAACTCTCTACCCCTTCCCCAAGCTGGGCCTCCCCTCCATCTCCCTTAACCCCCAACAATTTTAATTGAAGTTGGTTTAAACTTTAGTCCATTATCACCTATACCACAGAAATAGGGGAATGGCTGTATCATCCATTCATCTGAACTGAGTCTGATTTTCCTGGACCAAATTGAAGGACCAGGAATCTCTAATGAATAAGATGTAACTAGGGAGTAAATCTCAGTCACACTTTTCCATAACTTCACACAGAGGTAACCCACATTCTGGGCTGTGTGCAGTTCTTCAAATTCTATCAAAAATGAGTAAATATATTTCACCCCACTTACTGATTATAAGGACTAGCTAACTGCTTTGATCATCTGGGGAGTCCCTTGAACTGTTAAAACTTATCCAATTTGTCTCCCCTGTGGAAGTGTGATGTGCTAGAAAGAGCCCCCATTTAGCAGTTCATGGGTCTGCGATCCAGCACTCAGTAGCTATTTAAATTTAGGAGAGGCATTCACCTTCTCTGAACAGGTATAACAGCATCCTCCCATAGGCCTTGTACAGGATTAAATGAGCTAATGCATCTGATACGCTTATCTTAGTGCTCAGCAAGTGGTAGATCTGCAAAACAAGAGCTATTTTTATTACTGCTGTTATTATAAAAACTGTAAAAGTCAAACCAAACAAAAAGACCTGTTTATTTAAGGAGAACAAGGAATGGATGTTTTGGAGATTGGGAGGTGCTGTAGAAACCTGCTTGAAATCTCTTCAAGCAGAAGAGACAGAGGAGAGTACACAGTAGAAGAGAGGTTAGCTGAGCAAATATTTGTGACCTAATGGGATCAGGAAAGAGAAGGGTTGAATTAATATTTAATTAACATTTCACCAGCCTGGGAAAGGGATATAAGCCTGTGGTTGATTCAATATATAACATCAGGTGTTATTAGATACTACCAAGCATCCCTTTGTCCCAAGCCTCTCTCCCCTCTAGAAATTTGAGTAGAGAAGGAACACCAGGCATGTGGATATTTCTGCCCAGTCTCTTGCCTCATCCCTCTGTTAACCTGCAGTCTTATGGGAGGAGTGTGCTGCTGCTTAATCCACTGGCTTAGAAGGAAAACCCTGATCACTTCCCATATGAGTGAGGGAGGAGGCAAGAGGAAGGAAAGGAGGGTCTTGCATAGCTGATGAAGGTAGGCGATAGGCTGGTTCAGGTGTCCTGCCAGCTCAGGACTCAGGCAAGACTCAGGTGTCCTGCCAGTCAGCAGTGACTCTTAGTATGCCTCCTCCACACGTGCCTTTGCACCGTCTGCATCTTCTGGGTGGTGCTTGTTCAAGATCTCTCACTCCTCTATTCTCACCTCTCTATCCAAGCCCTTCCTATCCCACATTGCACAGTTCGAGTTTCCCCTCTTCTATGAACTCCTCACTGAGCCCCTCAGTCCATAATCTTCTATAGACAACACTTACTGTAGAGACTACAGCTGAGCACTTAATACTTGTTTTGCAATGGGATTGTATGATCAGACTTATCCATGTCTCCTCCAATAAGACTATAAGCTCCTTTAGGGTAGAAACCGTGCCTTCTGCATTTCCTAAAGCTGCTAACACAGAAGTGAGCACATGAAAACTAATTAATAAATGCCTGTGAAAAAGAATGTTTTAAAACCTAAACTAAAGAAAGTACCTAGAAAATTCTCTAAGGATATAAATTCTTTAGAAAACTCTAAGTCCGAATACATTCACCCTTGCAAATGCATTTAGAAAGGGTCTCCAGTGCCGACCCCAGAGAGCCTCCGAAGGTATCTGTCATGTGAGCTTGAAATGCAGCATTGTCATTATTCAGATGGAAAATAGAATCACTTATGAGATCATGGCTCATTGTCAATTCTCTATATATTTGCATGTATTGTGACAGATGCTGTCGAATCTCATCCTACCTCTATAATTCTACAGAAATAGATTGGCCCTCTAATGCTATACAATAATAATTAGGATAATATCACCCATTAACTCTCTATGCCCCTTTCTATCTAGAAAGCTCGGAGAAAGCTTTGATGATTGCAAGCCTAAACTCTACTCCATCAGTTTCAACTGGACCCTCACTCTCTCCAAAAATTTTATTTTTGACTGAAATATTTCATGGACTATTCACATCCCAAAGGGGATTTTTTATCAAAGTTTGAGATAATGGTCTTCAGCCATCTTGACTTAGAACAGAATGAATAAATGCATTTTCTCCACAGAAAATTCATAATGCCTTAAGCTGAGTTTGTGCCTATGACATATTCTTAACCACCTACTGAATTGCTTTCTCTTCATTTTTGAGGTTAAATGGGAGTCCTGGAGCCTATAGTAGAATTCCACCATATGTGCTGGTGGAAAAAAAAATTTTTTAAATAAAGAAAAAAGAAATACAGTTCTAGAGTTATCAGGCAGCATAGCGAAAACAGTAAAATTTCTGAAAACAGGAGAAGCTTCTGTCATCTTTTTCAGGCTAGGTGTCCATTGGTTACCTCTTGTCTATAGCCCCACAACCTCATAGAATTATTTGTTCTATAAGTAATTGCATGTTTATCTTCTCAGGAGTATCTATATTTTAAGGAGGAAAGAAGCACAATGGTGTAATATGTTAGACTGGTGTCAATCATTCCTCAATTGTGTTCCATTCAGAGGCATTATGGATGCCTCAACATCAACTAGCTGATTGGAGAGAGGAAACAAGTCAGGACTGGATAGGATAGAGATTGAGGAATATGATCCAATTACAGAGGAAGACACAGTAGTGGGGAACTCAGTGGTTGACTTCTGGACATTTGACAAGACTCAGCCCTAGGACCCGGTTTTGAAAGGATAACATTACAAAGAATGAGGTGATATATTAGCAGTGGACATTCTGGACATTAGAGCAATTCATAGAAATTTGAGTTTGGGATTTTTTTCTGGATAACCCTCAAATAACGCCAGATGGGTGGCTTTCCACTATGTCTACAGATAAAACCAACATGCACCCAACATAGCACAATAGAGTTAATTTTCCTATGCATATGACTCAGTGGAGCCTCACCCTGTACTGCTCTACACCATATCTTCAGTGGGAAAAGGGTTGGAGACATATAGGCTGTTTGGTTTACCAGAAACTGCTAAGGAAACGACTAAGACTAGAAAAAGCCCAATTCCACCAGTACATTACGGTAACCTGAGCTTATACTAAGAAGTTCATACACTCCTAGAAAGAAGAGTGTCTGGGAGGAAAGGGTTCACCATTGTCAACATCAGCTCTTGCCACTCAGATGAACCAAAGAAAGCCCTCAGACCCAGAAAACCACTCTGAGATTTCAGGAGAGCCCACTTCTCCCTACCTTGACCAACTAGTGGTGTGAAGTGAATCAGAATTCCTCTCATGCCACAGCTATTTCTGAATCTAGATTGTGTATCTAGAAGAGTATATAATGAAATTATACTTTCAGGTTTTAAGATATTTCATTTTTATTGCAAAAGAAGTTATAGAAGATTACTTATGCTTGGAACTGTGTCTGAGCTATTCTAGGGAAGATGGAATTTGATACCACACCAATCCATTTACTTTCTTTTCAACTGGATTTTCAGAATAGCAATTTTTGTATTCATTTATAATGTTTATTATTGCCCTAATGTTAATTTAATCTCTGAAAAAAATCTTCAGACTGGTAATAAATGATACACTGGGAAATAGGGAATTGATAATACATACTGATTTCAAACTCTGACTGAAATTCCAGTTTAAATCTACACTTAGGAATTATTTATATTCTCTTATGTCATATCAATTTAAATAATATCCTACTCACTGGGGCAAAAAGAATAATGCTAATATTAAAGTTTCTCTTTGATATTTGCTAATTGCACATGAAGGGGTTATATCAGCTGCATTTAAGGGTATTTTTTTAAATTTAATTTTACTGTATTAGAAAACCCATGAATTCATCTTCTGAAATTATTGCTTTTAAATATTGAGTAATAAGAATATTATCCCCATGATGCACCCTGAATCATGTGGCCTTGAATAAGCTTTTTCCCTGTTACAAAGGAAAAGGAATAGCAGGAAGATTGGTCTAATATTGTTAATAAATAAGGGTGATCATACTCTCATTTTAAAATATCAAATCTGTATTTAAAAAGCTGTTTTCTTCATAAAATATGTTCATCATTGATAGGGTTGTATACTTTATAAAACCAAAATTCCATGAAAATTAAATATGTTGTTACTGCAATGTTGGTTCTTATCCTATAGGGATATAAACTGTAGTCAGTGCCCTACTTCAGACTCTCATCTTACTCTTCAATGTTTTAATCATTCAACAAACTTCACTGAATGCTTCCAAAATGGGGCAGAGTGGTGAGGGTAGAAGGAGGCTTAGGCTGCAGATCAAGACATAACTACATGTACTTATGAGCTGTGTGCCCATGGTTACATTTCTTAACTTCTATGAGCCTTCATGGTTTCCTTTTCTGTAAAATGTAAATAATAATACTATCTTGGAGGGCTTTTTCTGGATAATGTCTGAAAACAAATGCTTTTAAAGGCTCTAGTGCATATTAGTGTATGCACTAGTGTATAAATGGTTGTATAATAGTGTTCATAGCAAAATTTCTTTTTTTATATAGCTGAATAATATTCTATTTTATATACATACCACATCTTCTTTATCCATTCACCTGTTGATGGACACTTAGGTTGCTTCCATATCTTGGCTATTGTAAATAATACTGCTGTGAACATTGGGGTGCATATATCTTTTTCAATTAGTGTTTTCATTTTCTGTGACAACACCGATGAACCTGGAAAGTATTATGTTTAGTGAAATAAGTCAGACAGAGAATAACAAATACTGTTTGTTTTCACTTACATGTGAAATCTAAAAAATGAACAAACATAACAGGACAGAAACAGACTCCCAGATACAGAGAACAAACTAGTGGTTACCAGAGGGGATAGGGGTGGTAGGAGGGGCAAGATAGGTGAAGGGGATTAAGAAATACAAACTACTAGATACAAAATAAATAAGTTACAAAGAAGTAATGTACAGCATATGGAATATAGCCAATATTTTATAATAACTTTTTATGGAGTATTATCTATAAAATGTTGAATCACTATTTTGTACACCTGAAATTAATGTAATATTGTGAGTTAACTTTACTTGAATTTTAAAAAAATAGTGTTCATGGGCCTCACCAATCTATGAGTACAAGTCGGTCACAGTAAAATAACTTAGATTCCACTAACTTTTTTTACCGTCTACTCATGTAGGAGCTCTGGACCCCAACAGAGCCTTCTCTCCTGACATAATGCCTCTGACATTCCCACATGTGCTAATCATTAAGCTTGAATAGATATTATACTGCAGTCAATTCTATATCTGCAATCCCATTCCTGCTCCAGCCCCATCAACCTCCACACACAAAATGTGTTTTTACAAAGTTGATATTTCTGTGCCTGGTTCCTTTTAACCTCATTGGTGATGGTGATTTTTCTCCCTAGATATTCCCTGATTTGAACAGACATACTCAGACCTCTCTGAATCCCACTTGGATTCTACCTGGGACACCTCACAGGAGAGACTATGGTTTCTATTGCCCAGTCCAACAGCTATGTTCCCAGAAGCAGAAGCACTCACTCTCCAATAGTGGAAATAAGTTATTAACACAATTAATAGAATATAATATACTTAGAAGTATATTATGCATGACATAAACATGACATGAACAAGATTGAGGGGAGAGAGGGAGCCCATGTGTTAAGACCATCAAGGAGAAGTTCAAGGAAGGGATGGGTTTGATCTGGATGTAAAAGAGGGACAAAATATTGGCACAAATTGGAAAGCATAAAACCTGATGGCACTGGAGATGGTGGAGAGTTTCTCTAGAGAAAAAGGTAAGTGTGAAGGGTTAGTGCAAAAGAGGGTTGGACAGAGGTAAAGAAGAAAAGAACTACGGTGGTGGTGGTAATCAATGGTGATGATGCAAGTGATGCTGATGGCGATGATGCTGAATACTGCTCTCTTTTATTCTCATACCACCAGTAAAGTATTAGTTTCCATTATAAAATTCATTCTACCCAGAACTGTACAAACTTTACATTTTATTCTCATTATTACTCATAGACCACATTTATAGCATAGTGATGTAGAAGTAGCAAAATGAGAGTAGTGATGGGTCACATAACAATGTCATCCCTTGGTATAACACCCCACCCTTATCAAAATGAGCAGAAAACTGATTGTCAAGGTATGGGTCGAGGTAAGACTGATATGTCCTTTCATAAGAGAACACTCATATTTTATCTTTGTTTTTAGTTCCATATTGATGAAATATTTATAATAGTTCACTGTTAGAAAACAATTAAACCTTATTTTTTCATCATTTACATATCTAGTTCCATGGACTCAAATATGTTATGTTCTATCACATTTTAGATAGTTATAGTGCCCCTACCCTCCATATGTTGACATTTTATTACTGCGATACGGGAACACTAGTGATTAGTAAATTCTTATATATGATTAGTAAATTCTTATATAACATTGTCATATCCTCCTTTTTTTCTATGTTACAGTTGTCCAGCATTAGGAAAGCTACCTCTCTCCAGAAAACTATTCTTAATTTCCTGAGGCATTATACTTTTCATGGAAAGATGATCCAATGAGTCTCACACATCTGTTTTCTTCTTGAAAGAGGACCTAAGGGAAAGAAATTCCAAGAAACAGAGCTCCAGTGGTGGAATTATATGGCAGTAAAATAATCGTTTAAATATCAGAAGGGAGCATGTTATAGAAGGTACAAACATCACCACTGCATAGAAGCTATAGGTAATGAATTCAGGTCCAGTACACATAAGAACTTTCTTATAATAAGATCTGTGGGGGAAATGTAGAAAGAATTCCAGCACTGAGTAGAAGCTTCAAAACGATCATCTCAGGGAGCTCCCCACATCTATGAATCTCTGACAACTTCAGGAAACATGACTATCAGCCTAGAGGAATATTTTTTTGGCTGGTGAGGCCTGTGCAAATTTGGCAAATGATAGGAAGTAGGAGGCTGCCTGCCACACATCCACACGAGGCTAAAACCTGTCTCGGGTCCCTAACACACAACATTAGTAACATGTGCTAGGGCCATACCATGAAACATCCATTACAAGTGGAAATTGTTAGTATTGAGTAAGGTAATCTATGAGTTCAGAGAACACATTGAATAATTGTTTCTGGTTCACAAGACTAAACATGAATTCTGCTTCAATACATGGCTAATAAAAGGAAGCTCAAGAATGTGTATGTGGGCACATCTACTGTTAATATTTTTTAAATGCTTTAATTTGGAAGGTCATAGTTGACCAATGAACAATAACTTCAACTTAATAAATGCTGATATTGACCAACCAAGAAATCAACAGCTACTTAATAAATTAAAGGAAAACACAAATTTATCAGACTTATTTCATCAGGTTACATAATACATTTAAGTTACCTCCAAAGTACGATATTTGCCAAGAAAATAGAGAACACTGAATGTTTAATTAGAAGTATATTATCAGTGTAGCCATTATTCAGAATCAATCTTCCATAAATAAATAAATAGGAAGAGAAAGAGGGAGAAGGAACAGATTTGCTTCCCAACTCAGTGAGCACGAAGGCAATGATGCATATGAGAAAGTGCAACATGGTCTGCCCTACAATTAAAAATGTGGGTGACACCTTCAAGGTACAATGGTGGGATATTACAAAAAGATTATATATCTACACATATACATGCACACACATGTATAAACACACACACACACACATTAAGGGTTGAGCATTTCAAAATTTTCACACTGCCTTAATAGGTGAAAACCAATATTTCTATCACTGGAATTCAATTTTCTTAGTTGAACCCATGTGTCTAAAACGCTGCTGGGAGAGGAAAACTAATACTGGTTATTACTGGTTACTAACATATGAATGTGATTTAGTTTATCATAATAATAACCATCACTAGGAATGATGTATTGGACTGGGAATTTTTAATGCAAGCAAGGGAATGTACAAGTTGTAAAACATGCACACTTAGCATGTTTAAGAAGGTACCTGTTGCCTGGGGCATTATGGTGTTGCAGAGAGGCACTTATTTCAATATTTTGACCTACACTTGATCTACAGACTGGAATCATTATTGTCTAGTGCTCTTCAGTGGATTTTATCTTCTTTCTAAAATGTGATCACTTCCTGGGTTTGAAAAATACTACTGCCATCTATCCCCAGAACCTATAACCTTCTCTCTCGTGTAACCCTTCCTCATGTCCTCTCCATTCTCCATTTCATCCCCTACTATCTCTTAATTTGGTTTTCTCCTCTCAGTCCCCACACTATTATCATTTATCATTTGGACTTTTGCTTCCCTACTTAATTCCATACTGTCACCAGAATGATTTAAAATACAAATCAAGGGTCTTTATTTCCTTGGACAGAATAAGGTATGGTTTCGCTGGAATAGTAATGGTAGAAGGGATAAAGGTGGAGATGGTAGGAGTTATAGAGAGGTAAGATTCAGGTTTGGGCAGTATCACACACACAGAAAAATGGTCAATCAGTATTCTACTTTAGATGAGGCCCATCCTCTCACTGACCTACCAGGGAGCTAGACACACAAGAACGATTTCACATTAGGGTAAAAGTACCCATTTGTTTATGGCTGAGATCTCAGTGTAGGTCTGTCTGGTGAAAGGTGGATGCAAGCATGCTGCTTAGTTATGAAGTTCAAGGGGAACTCCTCCTGTGCCCCTACCCAACCCCAAAGCTAGGGGCAGCTAGGTTGAGGCATGTTTGCAGGAATAGGGAAAGACAACGTTGCCAGCTTTATAGAGGAGATCCTGACCTAAATTACCTACTCAAGTCTTCCCTTGGAGAAGATGAAAGAGAAATGGTGAGTCATCGCTTGCTTCACCCCAGGGACAAGACTTTGCCCAATAATGAGAAGGGAAATACCAGGGGAGAATTAAAAACTTGGTATAGCCGCCTGCCTATTAAGAAAATCTGACACCATGCACGCTCTAGGCTCTGACACCCTCTCCTCCTTACTCCAGCAATGATAGGATAGTTAAGAAGTGTGTGTACAGAGGGTATGGAAAAATAGAGAGAATTTCCCTGTGTCTCAACTTTTACACACAGTCACCATCCCTGCCACCAGGGCCACCACTTGTTGGGTGCTCACCCCAAATGAAGCCAAGGCACTGCAGGAAGTCTTAACCTCACCTACTTGTGTTAATGTATATAATCCTCACAAAATATCTGCATGGTGGGCTCTAAATATTAGTATTTCCTTTTTTCACGTGAAGGGATTAAAGATTAGAGAGGTTAAATAACTAACAGGGCTGAGTGTAGACAGATGTGGAGATTGAACAGGTTCTATATTTCAAGGAAAAATGGTATTGGCAAACAGAGAGACCCTAGATACCAGCTGTGGTATCTGTGGTATCTAGAGAGTGTGTGTCTGAGTGTGATGGTTGAGAATGCGGTTCTGGAAGGAGTCTGTTAAGATGGATCAAGAGAAAAGCCACTGGAGATGGGGAATCAAAACAATAGGAGATTCACTATGTCCTGAGCCATCCACATGCTGGGGGAAGCCTCCAGAAGGAGGGTAGACTGCTTCTCCCCGTGGTGGGTCAGGTGTGGATCTCCCACCATTGACATCCAGCATAACAGCACACCGTGCCTCACCCTGAAAGAGCCCTGCCTTCTCAGCCCATTAGATTCACCTGTCCCACTCAGGGCTCACACACTAGCAATGTCCTTCCACAGCTTCAAGTTGCATTAAAATCACCTGGAAGCCTAAATACTCACATGTAATATTAAAATGGCTGAAGTACTCTCTCTAGACCCATTTGAATTTCCATGTCCAGTGCAATGAATTGATTGAACTTTGACTGCATAAGGAGAAGTCAGGACGTGAGCACTCCCAGTACCCCCAGTTGGTCACTGTGCCCAAAATTCTCCTATTGAAATGCATACTTTTAGCTTCAAGGGACTACTCCTTTGTGATCAGAGTGCACATTTCCCTTGGAAGACTGTGGTTTAGGCTGATTTTGGTCACTTCAGCTTGTTAAAAGTGAGGGGTCTGAGAGCAAGTACTGAAAGGGGAAGAAAGAGTCTGAGGGAAAAGAGAAACTAGAGAGAAAATAATGCTGGGAACACAAAAATGGACTAATGACGTCTTAATTCT
Source organism: Balaenoptera acutorostrata (assembly GCF_949987535.1). Taxonomy (NCBI): domain Eukaryota; kingdom Metazoa; phylum Chordata; class Mammalia; order Artiodactyla; family Balaenopteridae; genus Balaenoptera; species Balaenoptera acutorostrata. The sequence continues at coordinate 39,876,624 of NC_080076.1, forward strand.
GCCAGCACTTTTCAGGAGGAAAATCTTCAGCCTTCTTTACTCATTCAGTGCAAGGACCTCTAGGCCTCACTCTTCTTGGCTTTGGTCAAATGATGATATTTCTTTTAGACAAACCATGGAGTTTGTAAGGAAGAGGTTTCACTCAATAAAATAAATATCCATAACTAAAATTTAGTTTAGTAGTATATTTTACTTCAAATGTATATGGAATAATCTATCTATGGCTACATAACCCCAGACTCATCAAGGGACTCATCAACCCCAGGGAGGAGTTATAAAGTTTTCAGTTGATCATCACAGACCTGCCTGGCACAACGGATCTGTGGATTTTTTTTTTTTCCAGACTCAGACCCAGCTAAAGCTTGGAGGAATCTAAATTAATCATAAAATGTCTCCATAAAGACGATTGGCCCTAGTAAAAGAGTGAATTAATTAACCAGTTTGGGTGGAATGGCACACTCGGTTTCCCGAGGCACCCCTTTCCCCATCGCAAGTAGAGCCTGGGTACAGAATGTCACCATCCTTTGCCTGATTTCATCAAACAAGCCTTCTGACAGGTCTCCCATCCTCGAGCTTTCTCCTGGCTTCAGTCCATCTTCTCCATGATGACCCAGTCATATGGTTGACAGGGTCTTTGTGCTCCAGCCAGGTTTCAGGCCTGAGCCTCTGTGGTGGAAGAGTCAAGTCCAGGACACTAGTCCACCAGAGAACTCCCGGCCCTTTGTAATATTAATTGGAGAGAGCTCTCCCAGAGATCTCCAACTCAATACTAAAACCCAGCTCCACTCAATGACCAGTAAGCTCCAGTGCTGGACACCCCATGCCAAATAACTAGCAAGACAGGAACACAAAACCACCCATTAGCAGAGAGACAGCCTAAAATCATAATAAGGTCACAGACACCATAAAAAAAAAACCACCAGATGTGGTCTTGTCCACCGGAAAGACAAGATCCAGCGTCATCCTTTAGAGCACAGGTACCAGTCCCTTCCACCAGGAAGCCTACACCACCCACTGAAACAACCTCAACCACTGGGGGCTGACACCAAAACCAACAGGAACCACGAACCTGCAACCTGTGAAAAGAAGACCCCAAACACAGTAAGTTATGAAAAATGAGAAGACAGAGAAATACACAGCAGATGAAGGAGCAAGGTAAAAACCCACCAGACCAAACAAATGAGGAAATAGGCAGTCTACCTGAAAAAGAATTCAGAGTAATGATAGTAAACATGATCCAAAACTTTGGAAATAGAATGGAGAAAATACAAGAAACATTAAACAAGGACCTAGAAGAACTAAAGAGAAAACAAACAATGATGAAAAACACAATCAATGAAATTTAAAATTAACTAGAAGGAATAATAGCAGAATAACTGAGGCAGAAGAATGGATAAGGGACCAGGAAGATAAAATAGTGGAAATAACTATCACAGAGCAGAATAAAGAAAAAAATAATGAAAAGAATTGAGGACAGTCTCAGAGACCTCTGGGACAACATTAAATGCACCAATATTTGAATTATAGGGGTCCCAGAAGAAGAAGAGAAAAAGAAAGGGACTGAGAAAATATTTGAAGAGATTATAGTTGAAAACTTCCCTAATATGGGAAAGGAAATAGTCAATCAAGTCCAGGAAGTTTACAGAATCCCATACAGGATAAATCCAAGGAGAAACACGCCAAGAAGCATATTAATCAAACTACCAAAAACTAAATACAAAGAAAATATATTAAAAGCAGCAAGGGAAAAACAACAAATAACACACAAGGGAATCCCCATAAGGTTAACAGCTGATTTTTCAGCAGAAACTCTGCAAGCCAGAAGGGTGTGGCAGAACATACTTAAGGTGATGAAAGGGGAAAACCTACAACCAACATTACTCTAACAAGCAAGGATCTCAGTCATATTTGATGGAGAAATTAAAATATTCACAGACAAGCAAAAGCAAAGAGAATTCAGGCCCACCAAACCAGCGTTACAACAAATACTAAAGGAACTTCACTAGCTGGGAAACACAAGAGAAGGAAAAGACCTACAATAACAAATCCAAAACAATTAACAAAATGGTAATAAGAACATATAAATTGATAATTACCTTAAATGTAAATAGATTAAATGCTCCAACCAAAAGACATAGACTGGCTGAATGGATACAAAAACAAGACCCATAAACATGCTGCCTACAAGAGACACACTTCAGACATAGGGAAATATACAGACTGAAAGTGAGGGGATGGAAAAAGATATACCATGCAAATGGAAATCAAAAGAAAGCTGGAGTAGCAATTCTCATATCAGAAAAAATCGACTTTAAAATAAAAATTATTACAAGAGACAAAGAAGAAGACTACATAATGATCAAGGGATCAATCCAAGAAGAACATATAACAATTGTAAATATTTATGCACCTAACATAGGAGCACCTCAATACATAAGTCAAATGATAACAGCCATAAAAGGGAAAATAGACAGTAACACAATAATAATAGGGAACTTTAACACCCCACTTTCACCAATGGACAGATTATCCGAACAGAAAATAAAAATAAATAAGGAAACACAGGTTTTAAATGACACATTAAACAAGATGGAATTAATTGATATTGATAGGACATTCCATCCAAAAACAACAGAATACCCTTTCTTCTCAAGTGCTCATGGAACATTCTCTAGGATAGATCATATCTTTGGTCATAAATCAAGCCTTGGAAATTTAAGAAAATTGAAATTGTATCAAGTATCTTTTCCACAATGCTATAAGACTAGATATCAATTACAGGGAAAAAAATGTAAAAGATTCCATCACATGGATGCTAAACAATACATTACTAAATAACCAAGAGATCACTGAAGAAATCAAAGAGGAAATCAAAAAATAACTGGAAAAAAATGACAATGAAACATGATGACCCAAAACCTATGGGATGCAGAAAAAGCAATTCTAAAAGGGAAGTTTACAGCAATACAATCCTACCACAATAAAAAAGAAAAATCTCAAATAAAATACCTAACCATACACCTAAAGCAATTAGAGAAAGAAGATCAAAAAAACCCCAAAGTTAGCAGAAGGAAAGAAATCATAAAGATCAGATCAGAAATAAATGAAAAAGAAATGAAGGAAATGATAGCAAAGTTCAATAAAACTAAAAGGTGGTTCTCTGAGAAGATAAAAAAAACTGAAAAACCATTAGCCAGACTCCTCAAGTAAAAAAGGGAGAAGACTCAAATCAAAAGAATTAGAAATGAAAAAGGAGAAGTAACAACTGACACTGCAGAAACACAAAGGATCATGAGAGATTACTATGAGCAACTATATGCTAATAAAATGGACAACCTGGAAGAAATGGACATATTCTTAGAGAAACACACCTTCTGAGACTGAACCAGGAAGAAATAGAAAATATAAACAGACAAATCACAAGGAATGAAATTGAAAGCGTGACAAAAAATCTTACAACAAACAAAATCCCAGGACGAGGTGGCTTCACAAGCGAATTCTATCAAATATTTAGAGAAGAGCTAACACCCATCCTTCTCAAACTCTTCCAAAATATAGCAGAGGGAGGAACACTCCCAAACTCATTCTACGAGGCCACCATCACCCTGATACCAAAACCAGACAAAGATGTCACAAAAAAACAAAAATACAGGCCAATATCACTGATGAACATAGATGCAAAAATCCTCAACAAAATACTAGCAAACAGAATCCAACAGCACATTAAAAGGATCATACAGCATGATCAAGTGAGATTTATCTCCGAAATGCAAGAATTCTTCAATATACGCAAATCAATCAATGTGGTAAACCAAATTAACAAATTGAAGGGTAAAAACCATATGATCATCTCAATAGTTGCAGAAAAAGCTTTTGACAAAATTCAACACCCATTTATGATAAAATATCTTCAGAAAGTAGGCATGGAGGGAACTTACCTAAACATCATAAAGGCCATATATGACAAACCCACAGCCAACATCATTCTCAATGGTGAAAAACTGAAACCATTTCCACTAAGATCAGGAACAAGACAAGGTTGCCCACTCTCACCACTATTTTTCAGCATAGTTTTGGAATTTTTAGCCACAGCAATCAGAGAAGAAAAAGAAATAAAAGGAATCCAAATTGGAAAAGAAGAAGTAAAATTGTCACTGTTTGCAGATAACATGATACTCTACATAGAGAATCCTAAAGATGCTACCAGAAAACTACTAGAGCTAATCAATGAATTTGGTAAAGTTGCAGGATACAAAATTCATGCACAGAAATCTCTCCAATTCCTATGCACTAACAACAAAAAACCAGAGAGAGAAATTAAGAAAACACTCCCATTTACCATTGCAACAAAAAGAATAAAATACCTAGGAATAAACCTACCTAAGGAGACAGAAGACCAGTATGCAGAAAACTATAAGACACTGATGAAAGAAATTAAAGATGATACAAATAGATTGAGAGATATACCATGTTCTTGGATTAGAAGAATCAACATTGTGAAAATGACTCTCCTACCCAAAGCAAACTGCAGATTCAGTGCATTCCCTATCAAACTACCATAGGCATTTTTCACAGACCAAGAAAAAAAAATTTCACAATTTGTATGGAAACACAAAAGACCCCAAATAGTCAAAGCCATCTTGAGAAAGAAAAACGGAACTGGAGGAATCAGGCTCCCTGACTTCAGACTATACTACAAAGCTACAATAATCAAGACAGTATGGTACTGGCACAAAAACAGAAATATAGATCAATGGAACAGGATAGAAATCCCAGAGACAGACCCATGCACATAAGAAAAGACAGTCTCTTCAATAAGTGGTGCTGGAAAACTGGACAGCTACATGTAAAAGAATAAAATTAGAACACTCCCTAACACCATACAAAAAAATAAACTCAAAATGGATTAAAGACCTAAATGTAACGCCAGACACCATCAAACTCTTAGAGGAAAACATAGGCAGAACACTCTATGACATAAGTCACAGCAAGATCCTTTTTGACCCACCTCCTAGAGAAAGGGAAATGAAAATAAAAATAAACAAATGAGACCTAATGAAACTTAAAAGCTTCTGCACAGCAAAGGAAACTATAAACAAGGCAAAAAGACAACCCTCGGAATGGAAGAAAGTATTTGCAAACAAAACAACTGACAAAGGATTAATCCAAAATATACAAGTAACACATGCGGCTCAATATCAAAAAAACAAACAACCCAAAAATGGGCAGAAGACCTAAATAAACATTTTTCCAGAGAAGATATACAGATGGCCAACAAAAACACAAAAGGATGCTCAACATCACTAACCATTAGAGAAATGCAAATCAAAACTACAATGAGGTATCACCTCACACAGGTCAGAAAGGCCATTATCAAAATATCTACAAACAATAAATGCTGGGGAGGGTGTGGAGAAAAAGGAACCCTCTTGAACTGTTGGTGGGAATGTAAGTTGATACATGCACTATGGAGATCATTATGCAGGTTCCTTAGAAAACTAAAAATAGAACTACCATATGACCCAGCAATCCCACTACTGGGCATATACCCTGAGAAAACCATAATTCAAAAAGAGCCATGTACCACAAGGTTCACTGCAGCACTATTTACAATAGCCAAGACATGGAAGAAACCTAAGTGTCCATCAACAGATGAATGGATAAAGAAGATGTGGCACATATGGAATATTACTCAGCCATAAAAAGAAATGAAATTGAGTTATTCATAGTGAGGTGGATGGACCTTGAGTCAGTCATACAGAGTGAAGTAAGTCAGAAAGAGAAAAACAAATACCATATGCTAACACATATATATGGAATATACAAAGAAAAAGAAATGTTTCTGAGGAACCTAGGGGCAGGACAGGCATAAAGACGCTGACATAGAGAATGGACTTGAGGACAGTGGTATGGGAAAGGGTAAGCTGGGATGAAGTGAGAGAGTGGCATGGACATATATACACCACTAAATATAAAGTAGATAGCTAGTGGGAAGCAGCTACATAGCACAGGGAGATCAGCTTGGTGCTTTGTGACCACTTAGAGGGGTCTGATAGGGAGGGTGGGAGGGAGATGCAAGAGGGAGGGGATATGGGGATATATGTATACATATAGCTGATTCACTTTGGGATACAGCAGAAACTAACACACCATTGTAAAGCAATTATACTCCAATAAAGATGTTAAGAAAAAAAAAAAATAGCCAGTTTGGACAAAGGTAAATCATAAGAAATCATCACATTCGGATCCTTCCTAATGTACAGTTAGCTTCAGACTCCTACTTCCACCTTTTGAGCCTTTTCCCCTCCTCAGCTGACCAATGTCTCAGTTGCTGGGAGAAAATGATTTCTCAAAGTCCCTCATCGTGTAATGTCAGGGAGTAAATGGATCACACCCCAAGGAGACACTAGCATGTAGAAAAGCAGTGGTTCTGAGTCTGTGAGACTTGGGTTCATCCATGGCTCTATCTCAGACCAGATGTGGGACTATGGACATGGCACTCCACCTTCTTATTAGTCACAGCTCTTATTTCCAAGTGTCAAAAATTCAACTCAAGCTTGCATTTTAGAAAAGGGACTATATCAGCTTTAGTAACTGGGAAATCCAAGGGCTGAGGACTCCTTTAGTCAGGACTGGATCCAGTAGTGCAAATGACTCATTTATTCATTCCACAAATATTGGCTGGTTGCCTTCTTTGGGTAAAGAGTTGTTCTAGGTGTTGAAGATACAACAGTGAACAAAGTAGACAATTTCTAAATATATAACATGACAGATGGTGTTAAATGATATGGAGAAAAACAGCATAAGGTTGGGCCAGACAGGATTGGTTATTTTTTTTTTTTTTTACCAGGTGGTTAGAGAAGGTGATGTTTGGGTAAAGGTCTGAGGGAAGCCAAGGCATGAGGTCTCTAAGGAGCTCCATCATTGCCTTCATCTCTGTCATTGTCTCCATCATGTCTCCTGGCTCAATTTTTCTCTGATTTAATTCTCAGTATGTTTATTCCACAAGGCAGCAAAGATGACCATGGGAATTTCTGAACCTACATGGCCCTGCCTATTCCTGTCCTAGAAAGAGAGACATCACTCTTTCAAAGTATCTCCATCAATCCCTGAGAAAGGATTTTGGTCATTGGGTTACAAGGCCATTCTAGACTCCTCACCAGAGGAATGGAATATTTTGATTAGTCAGCCTGGATCAGATGTATAGACTTAGAGCAGAAGAAGTAGGACTAGATGATTGACAGCCTAACCAGATGAAAAAACTAATAGGAATAGAGATATGGGAAGGGACATTGACCATGGGAAAATAATAGGTGTCCACTAAAGCCACAGATCCCCAGTTTCCTTATTTGAGATAAAAAAATAAGTATGCCTAAATGAAGAGTTAAAATGCATACTAGAGAGAGCACATGTGAAGTGTCTTATATGCAGTGACTTTGTCCTAAGAATTCCATTGGCCTTGCCTTTGCTCTATGTATTTCTTGCTGGGGGCAGAAGAGTGAGGAATACAGAAATACAGCTTGCTTCTACTCTTCCTTGTTCTTGGTAGCTCCTACCACCCACTCTGTCTCTTAGGGTTCTTCTCCCCAAGACTGTATGCATCCTTCATCTTCCTCCCAGCACCCAGTTCCTTACTACCACTGAAATAAGCACTCAGGTCCTTCCTTATGAGGATTGTATTGCTAATAATTCAGGGGAATAGGTACAGGAATAACAAAACCATAAAAAACTGAAAGCCATAAATGTTATATATTTTTAAATCCTTGTATGTTTGATCTCAGGCCTGAAATGTATGTATGATAATAAATGAAAGCCTGTTTTCTGTCTTTATATCTCTAAAAGGGGTTTCACTTAAACTCAGCTTCTTTCAGAGACCCCCTCCTCTGCCCGAGAAAAAGGTCCCAACTTCACAGTAGTCCCTCTCCCAGCTTATAGAATGGAGGTAAACTCAGCTCAGATCATGCCATGATCTTTTACCTCAAAGTGTTGATATTTAGGAATAACACTGGGAATGGAAAGGAAGGGATGAATTAGGCATTTTGGTTCACAAGGGAAGCAGGCAGCAGGAAAGGGGGAAGGAATTAAGAATGACAACTAGATTTTGATAACAGGGAATGGTGACATCAAGTCACTGCAGGGAGGAAATCAGGGAAGGAAGTAGCTCAGGAAAGCTGAAGGTATTGAGTCCTTTTGGATAAGTAGTGAGTTGCTTGTGGGACGTCCAGGTGGAGTAGACAGCTGTGAAAAGGACGTGTCCAGTTGGACTCTACAGAGAGATAAGGAGAGGACGAAGGAGTACCATGGGATCTTAGACAAAAAAGAGGGGTCCAACTGGGAGAATGAGAATGATTTTTCTGTAAATGTTCATCAGGAGAGAATATCATTCATACAAAATCAGTATGGACAACACTGTCGTCATACCTGGACTTCCCCTTTTCATGTATCCTTCCTCTCTTTCTGTTGCCAAAGCCCAGTGTGCCTCCTCTCTGCCTTGCAGGGTTCTGGGGGTGACTACTTCTCCTAGAAAACCCTCTGCATTTCTTACAGGTATGCACTCCTAGATCGACATTTTATTCTCTGGATCCTTTTCTTCTCCCAATCTCCCATTGAACTCTTCCCTAAGCCCATGCTCTCTGTCTTTGCTTTCATATTTCTCATCAGAGAAAGGGGTATAGACACAGAGAGGAGGTCCATGGCAAGGAGACTCCTGAAAGCCTCTCAAATCCAATCATATTAGGTGATATCTCCTCTGGGTTCCCAGTGAGTCAGCTCCTTGATACAACTTGGTGCAGGGCTGAACAAAACTGGAGTGGATGCTGCAGCTATATCAGGGGCCAAGCTGAGACCAAGGGGAGCTGAGCAGTCCTTGTGCACTCCCTCCTAAGTTCATTTATTTTCTAACCAATCAGCTTGAGTGAAATAACCCTGGCGATTGTCAGGGAATAGATTTCTTGGCTACGCATTGCTTTCCACAATGTGGGTGATGAGAATAATTTTACACCCAGTGCTGTTTCATGACCATTGCAAATGATGATGCCCAAATGGAGGAGAACAGTAAGATTCAGAGCGAGGCATGGCCCAGGGACAAGCACAGGACCTATTCGGCTTTCCCCCTGCAAAATATCTCCTCTGGGCTTGAAAGTGATGTTTATCAGAAAACAGTTTATTATTACTGTCTTATTATTGCCTCAGTTAGCATTTAGATGGCACTTTGTATTTTCAAGGTGCCTTTCAATCATTTTTATTAGTTAGGGCAGATTTTCAGACATAGGTAGAAGAAGGTAAGAGCCTGGGTTTTCTTGAGGAAAAGAAAGACATTTCTGCAAACAGACAGTCATTTTACTCTCTAAAATTTGACTTTTTAAATGGTGGTTGAGAGGTATAGAAATCAATTGTGCAGTAATTGTCCAATAAAAAGTCACTAAACCAACTAAAATGCCATGGGCATAATTATAAATGCCATGCTGCTATACCATCACAAGGAGAGAAATTCATTCATTCATGTATGTATGCATGCAATTCATTCATCATAATTTACAGAGAAATGAACACGTTCCCCCCAAACCTTGGCTAGACACTGTAAGAATTGCATAAAAATTCAATTCATGGCCTTCTTCTTAAAGAATTTAGAACAATTACTTGGAAGATAATAGTCACATGAAATAATTAAGACCAGGAAGCAAATAGTACTTTTTAAAAGGAAATCTCCATTCACAAAAGAGAGGGTGTTTCCTTGGATTCCATCATCTCTGCTGTAGCTTTTAGTCAGGTCTCTGTCACTTGCTCAGAATCCTTTATTTCAGCACAAGTTGACCCTCTTTTCTCTTGTCACATATTGCTCTTAGCAAAATTACTATCTTGTAAGTGGAAGGTTAGAGTGTTGGGGTATAACATAACGGTTCAAAGATAAAACCAGGTACTTATGGGAGGGGGGGATAAGAAAGGTGACAAAGATCATGATACACTTCCTTTGGATACAAGTCACAGAATGGAGTCTAAGAGGTAATTATATTGGAAAGAATGGAGATTTGGAGGTACCTTTATATCTTAGTACCAAATATACAGTAAAGAAGAATATTAGAATCAGAAAAAAATGTGCATATTTACAAAGTGATGCTTACCAACAAAACTGGGAAGAATATGAGCAAACTTGCTCTCTAAGTGAGCACTTTTTTCCTATCTCACATCACCTTCAATAGATACTCACCTTAAGTTCTAATTTCTCAGATTTTGCAGCCCTGGCTTCCTTCTAAAACCCAGCATTGGTGCACTGTGGGGAGTGGAAGGCAGGGCTACTGATTGCCTAAGCACTTGAGCTTTGAAGACCTCTACTGGTTACTAATATATAACCTTAAGGAAGTACATTAACTTATAGAACCCTGATTTCCTCACTTTATTTTGGCTGTAACTATACCTCATCAGGCTGTTGTAAGGATGAAATGAGAAAATATGTAAGGCATTTAGCATTTTCTCCAACACAGAGTAAGTAATCACTAAACAGTATTCTTTTTATATTCCAAATTTACCCAAAGGCCACAGGATTTTCTGTTCAAAATCCTTTCAAAATTCCAGTAAAGTACCTTCCATAGGATAATAAAGTAAATCTTAAAAACAAATCTCTACTAATCAATTGATAATATTTACAACAGTTCCATTTATTTGATGTTTTAACATTTAGAAAACTACAACACATACTCATTTACACCTCAGATGAAGTTTAGGCTTAGCAGAGGAAGAAACTTTTTTAACAAATTAAACAATTTGCCAAGTCACACAGCTAGCAAGAGGAGGAGCTGGACCTTGAACTTAGGTCTTTGGACTCCAAATCTTATGTAATTTTTACTATTCAGAATGATAAGTGAGTCACACAACGAGAGCCCTCCCTCCTCTCTTGGGAATATATATTTATCAAAAAAGGAATCTGTGTTATATAACTTCAAGGAACAGGATTTTAGTGATAAGCAATTTTAGCATCTTAGAAGACAAGTGGAAGGAATATTTTGGAAGAAAATGAAGGTTGTAGATACTTTCAGTTCAATATATAATATATATGGCTACACATGTTTGGCCATTTCTCCTATGACAAGAGTGAAGGTAATTTTATTTATGAAGCACTGGCCTTTTCTATAATCAAAGGAGAGGGGGAATAAATGATTCAAATTGTCACAGGCATCTTGAACCACTTTTGAGACTGGAAAGAGCAAGGGACCTAGCCAAAAGCTTTTCTAGCATTTCTACATAAAATTTATCGTTTTACCCAATAGCCCAATCAATAAACTTGAGTAGAAGCCAGGAAATGAAGAATTTCTGTTTGCTGGAAACTTTTTGATTTGTTCTATTATCATAATTGATGACCTAGAATCAAGAACTTACTCAACCAGGATATCAAACATCTCATTCTCGCATAGATAAATGTCTCGGGAAACCGTTTAGGAAAGTGTTGTTGATTCACTTTGCTTTTCCCTTCCCTGGTCAATTCCTTCTTTCCCCCACTTATCCATCTGACTTAAATGCTACTCCATAGAAACATGTTTGTGGTGGGAGCAGAAGGAGGGTTCCCCAGGGGCTTTTCACAGTCTGTGTGGTCAGAAAGGGCTGCTTGCTCATCAAGGCACGGTCATGGAGAGGACATTTATGAAATTTCCTTCTGAACTTACTTTACTCCTTCTAAACAGGTCCTGTTCTAGCTTCCCAACTGTCAACCGATGTGTGGCCCATGGTATTCAATACAACCCTGTCTGTTTGTTTCTCATCATTCTTTTTTTCTTTTTAAATACACCCTTTTTATAAATTAATTAATTAATTAATTTATTTATTTATTTTTGGCTGCATTTGGTCTTCATTGCTGCACACGGGTTTTCTCTAGTTGTGGTGAGTGGGGGCTACTCTTCGTTGTGGTGCACAGCCTTCTCATTGAAGTGGTTTCTCTTGTTGCTGAGCACAGGCTCTAGGCGTGTGGGCTTCAGTAGTTGTGGCACACAGGCTTAGTTGCTCCGCAACATGTGGGATCTTCCTGGACAAGGGGTCGAATCTGTGTCCCTTGCATTGGCAGGTAGATTCTTAAACACTGCGCCACCAGGGAAGTCCCTGTTTCTCATCATTCTTGAGTGTCTCTTTCATATGGCAATTCCTCAAGCACACCATGCTCATGTCCATCTTGCACATTTGCTCTTGGAGTAATCCTAGCCTAGGACCCTCTACCTCCAGATTTCCCCATAGCTGACTCCTTTTGACATTTAGTTCTCAACTCGAATATCAGCTCTTCAGACAGAGCTTCCCTGACCTTTCTAGATAAATTTCATCTGCAGGCCCTTTCTGTCATATCACCCTGTATTATTTTCTCCTATAGCATTTATTACTCTCAGAAATCATCTTAATTACTTGCTTACTACCTATTTAGTATCTATTTCCCTGCCTTGAATAGAAGTCCCACAAGGGCAAGGCATTATCTGACATATTTGTGCCATATTCCCAACTCCTGGATTAGTGCCTGCCACATAGTAGATAGTTAATGCTTGTGGAAATAAAGAAGTGACGGGGGGCAGAATTATGGTTTTTTCACTGCATTTTGTGCATTTTCTATGCTACTGTGAAATGTATTTCAAGCCACTTGATGATTATGTATTGATGATTTCTTTCATCAATTAGCACCTTAGAAGAAGAGCCCATATCTTTTATGCCTGTAATATCTCCCATGGCTGATTGTAAAACTGGCACTTGGTAAATTCTTGGTGATTGATTACTAACTGAGAGTGAAAAAGTAGTAACCATGCAATTCAAACCAAAATAACCAACGTAGATCAGACAAAACATTTGGAGGCCATCTGTTGCTAAAAGAAGTAGCTCAATTTCTCACTTTGTTTTTGGTTCTACTTTTGGTTGACAAAATCTAATAAGGAAATATACAGATGAAGCTGAAAGCATAGATGCAAAGAAAGACTGGATGGGAAGTTGTGAATCATAAGGAAACTAAGAAAGGGGTAATTACAGAGTAAACTAGGCTCCTAAGTCTGGGAAACTGAAAAAATGGCAAAATCTTTGGTAGAAATCAAGAATAAAAAACCCATTGGGAGTGGGGGGGATGAATTTAGGTTTAGAAAAAACTGAGCCCAAAATAGTGACAGAACATGCAAGGGGAGATGCCCAACAGAGTAGGAAAACTGAAGCTGGAACCAGATTAAGAAAGTCATTCTGTTCAAGGTTATCTTTATTCATTCTGTGGGAATGGGTAGAAGTTTCCAGAAAAAGGGAGAGGGGCTGAAGACAGACCTTAGAGAACAACACAATGATGGAATTGAGAAGGAAGAAGAGAGACTGGGAAAGGGAAGGAAAAAAAAGAGAGGTGTGGTAAAGAACTCAGTAGAAAAATTTTACAGAAATAAAGAAAAGAGAATATTTCATTTTGTCAAAATACAAACTCAATCTATAAATCTTATCTCTCTAGACAGAAAATAAGGAACCCAAAGGTGAATGCCTTTGTTGTTATGTGTATGATGGGGAGGGGGTAATGCTGGTAAATAAGTTTTATTTATTTATACCCATAGTTCACTTGTTTTAATTATTTTTAATTTGTTTATTTAATTCAGTTAGTACATAAATGCGTTATAGTAACAAGATACAAAAATACTTCTGACCAGGCCCTCCCCATAACCCAGTCTCTTCACAGTGGTAACCGTTTTGTTCATGCCACTGCATTCTCTTCTGTGAATTTTTATCATTATAAGTTAGAAATATATAGATTTGTTAAGTTGATTGATAATGATACCAAGTGGTATTACATTATAGGTCTTAAATTGAAGCTTTTTTTTTTTTACTCAACCATATGTATTAGAGATCTTCTATGCTAATACATGGATCTGCATTATTCATGTTTATTGCTGGATGGACTCACAAATAATAGTAAATAACAGCTGTTCATACCTATTTAATCAGAACCTTCTTCATGAACACTAACTCCTCTGTCCATGTCTCCTGAGCTCATGTGTTTTTTCAAGGTTTGGTCATGTATATGTGAAATTGTTGCATTGGAGAGGGCAGCCCTGTCTCCTCCATTTCTTGTTTCAACCACTCAGGGCCTATGACAGGCCTGAGCACAGAATGAATGAAATGATTGCCAACTGCATTACAATCCCTCAAATTGACTGTTTCCTCTGGCCTTTTCTTCCCTTTCACAGTCTATTGCAACAAAGTGGCATTGCTGTTACCACCACTGGGATTTGGTGCAGATACAGAGCTGGCACAGAGGCAATACGGATGCTACAGTTGCAAAAGCAAGCACATCTCCTGGCCCCTTGAGAAGCAACTGGTGGCCTTGCCACTCTCAGCCTCTAGAATGAAATATACTGACATAGAAAGAGAGCAAGCATCCTATCAAATGCCCCGTTGAAAAGAAGACTAGAGAATGTATGTCTTTACTTAATCCCAAGGCCTCAGTGTGTCTTCTCACCCATCAGCCCCAGACAATTCACGTTGCCAACTTGTTACTTCACCGCCACACTCAAATGCCTGCCCGCCACACTCAACAAATTTTATACTTTTCACTTGGTCCCACTCAATCCCATGTGGTGTTTCGAAAATATGTAAAGGGAAAGCAAGGCTCCAATATTTTTCCTCTCCTCATAAATATGGCATTTTAAATATGTTTCATACATATTCATCCTTTGCTCTTTCTTTTTTCTAAATGTGTACCTATAGCTTAAGTTTTATTCATACCCTCCTCTGGTTCCCTGGTTTGAATTGAAAAATTGACATGTAAAATATTAACCAAATAGTAAGGTGTCTAAAATTTCCCTTCCAATGTGAGGCCTGAAAAGAAATAAAGACAATCTTCCAGTAATTTATAAGTATGATAGTAAAAGAACACTTACAGCTCTTTTTTTTTTTTTTTTTAAACCATAGAAAGACTGAGCAATTTGTAAACAGAACATTTTTGAGGAGTGAGAGATTGATTTGTGGGAGAAATTTGTAATGTCAGTGTTATTAATTTAGAATCACACTTCAAACATTCAATATTAAGAATTCTCAGGTGGGTTAAGACTTTGCCAAAGTTTCTAAAGAACTTGAAGATCCTTACGCATTGGTTCCTCTCAGTCCAGCACAGATGAACTCCATCCAAAAATCATGTTTTTTTTTCTCTTTCTCCTTCTCCCATAAAAAAAGAAACTGAGCAGGAAATTTCACTTAAACAAGCTGTCTCACAACATTTCTGGCAAATCCTGATTCCAACTAAGTTGAAAATACCTCAAGAGCAGCCTGTCATACAGAATTTCACTGCTTCTACTCCTGGGAATGCAGAAATAGATAGATATGTGGGATTCAAAATCTCCAAAACACCTTCAGTAAAAGCATCTTAACGTGAACTTCAGAATGACCTGATTTCATGTGAGAAGCATATGCTGCCCCTCATGTATCAGTGAGCTATTGCTGTGTAACAAATCACCCCATATCTCAGAGGCTTAAAATGCTAAGCATTTGTTATTGCTAAGGAGTCCATAGTTCAGTGGGCAATTCTGTTCTTGGTTGGGCACAATCATAAGTCTTTAGACAGTTATACATAAGGCAAGCTAACTCTGCTGATCTTGGCTGGGTTATCTCACATGTCTGAACATTGGCTGGATAAAAGGTAGTCTAGGATGTCCTCTATAAGACAATCGGACTGTCCTCCACATGGTATCTCTCCTCCATCAGGCTATCCTAGACTTGTCTGTGTGGTGATGGCATCATTCTGAGAGAGCACATAAGTGTGCAAGGCCTATTAAGGCCTAATTTCAGAAGTGGCACACGATCATTGCCATCTTATTTCTTTGGCCAAGGTCAATCATAAGTCTAGCCCAGGTTCAGGGGGTAGAGAAATAGACTCCCAATTCTTGTTGCAAAGTCAATTTGCAAAGGGTGTGGATACAGAGACCATTAGGTGGGATCTTTAATATATTCATCTACCATACCTCATTTTTAGAGAAATGCTTTTTGAATAATCCCATAAAGATTTATGTTTTTAAAGTGTACTCTCCAAAGTTCACCTGATCACAACTTCTTCACCAAGTACTCGGACAACAGTGCCAAATGACAGTTCTGGGAATGCATGACTTAATAACAGGAATTTGGGAAGAAAAAAAGGAAAACAAAATTACATATTTAAGTACTAATATTTCAAAAATGCATAAAGATTTACATTTATTATCCTCCATGTCCTCTTCCTCTAGCATGTTGGTGATGCAGAATTTCTTAAAAGACTGCTCCATTATTGTATCCAGAACTTTCTTCAAAAACCACAGCCCACTATTCTACAAGTTTAGATGAAGGTGTTTTTTTTTAATCTTACCAGATGGTGTCACAGAAGTTTTTCAGAAAAGAATCAGCATGTATATTCCTCCCTCAAATGGTCCTTAAAAGGTATATTGACTGAAATATTAAGAAGTTATGGGTGCCAGGATACACCACCAAGAATAATAACCAGGTGCACATATCTGTACTTGATGAAAACTGGACCCAACTCTCAACTAACCCATAGCAATTGTAAGACTTTATTGGTAATAAAATGATTTTAGAAATGTGAAAGTAATGGAAACTTTCAAATTGATGAAATATGGTACTAAATATCACTGTATTCACTGTACACAAAAATATTTTTCCAGAATACCACTGGATTCTTTGATACTTTCACCTCCAAACAGCTCTATTAGGCTTGCTGTTTTTCAAAATGAAATGTCTTTTTTAAAGTTTGCCATTTTTGTCTAATTGGAAAATCCAACTGGAATGATCATTTCTATTGTTTCCAAGGGAGAAAAACTTTCCTTAGGAATCTGGGTGACATTGCCTCTACAGACGCACATATTCCTTTTAGAGATGCTTAAATTACTGGAACGCATGGGGCATGGGGCAAAAAGGACACTCGGACATAGCATTCAGGGCACTTTTTGTTCTTTTACTATCTTTACCTTTTCAATAAATTAGTGTCTCAAAGTTTAACCTTTGCCTATAATCCATCTGGGGCTTCCTCTCATAACTCACTCCAGAAGGAACATTAGTGGATGTGAGTTTTCTCCTAGGGATTCGCCCTCCTTCTGTTTTAAATCAAAAAATGCTTTTGCAAATTAACCAAAGGAGACAAGCTATAAGCTTCCTGTAAGAATCCTTCAGTATGCCCTCTGGACTTTTTGTCTGGCTGTTCTCAAAAGTTGTGTAAGTTAAAATCTACATGGAGCATGTAAACATCACATGTGGGGGCAAACACATCTTCCATAAAAACAACAGGCATCTGCAGAGTTGCCTCAATTGAAATACACAGAATAAATGTTTACCAATCAGAAGTAGTTTTTAGATTTTCATAGTGAAAACAGTTTTTAGAGACCATGCTAGTGCACACCCCTTATTTTACATACGAGGAAACTGAGACTAATTATTCTTTCATTCAAAGCATAATTTTTAAGTGTCCATAAAGAGACAGGAATTATTCTATGGACAGGAATTATTCTATCCTGAATATACAAAAGAACTAAGATCAAGTGACTTATCTGAGGGCCCATCACTTGTTAGTGGTTAGCCCTGCACTAGAACTCCAGTGCCCTCATACCTTGTCCAGCATTCTTGACAGTACCCTGCACCTTTAATTGACTCAGAATATTTGGCAATAGAGAAAGAAAAGCAAATTTTAACTTCCAATGTCCTGATCAAATATTTGTCCTTTCAGTTATTCATTTATGTTTAAGGAGCAACAGAAAGTCAGTAACAGAGGGCTGACTGGCATCCTCAGTAACAGAACTGAACCACCAAATCAGCACCCAGACAACCTTGCTTTGAGGCACAGTGAAAATTTGCATTTTACATATTTGCTTCATTGTCTGCACTGTACTGACTCTGCACAGAGTCTGTACAACGTGCAAAAGAGGACATGAAAGAAGAAAGAGGTAGCCCCATTTTTCAGAAAGGTGTTTCATCATCCAAACTAAAAACAACAACAAAAGCCAGTGAAGGAAAAATGCATTGTAACATATCAATTTATGCTGTAAGACTAGAGTAAGTCTATCAACAGATGAATAGATAAAGAAGATGTGGCACATATATACTATGGAGTACTACTCAGCCTTAAAAAGAAATGAAATTGAGTTATTTGTAGTGATATGGATGGACCTAGAGTCTGTCATGCAGAGTGAAGTAAGTCAGAAAGAGAAAATCAAATACCATATGCTAACACACATATATGGAATCTAAAGAAAAAAAAAAAGGTCATGAAGAACCTAGGGGCAAGACGGGAATAAAGCCGCAGACCTACTAGAGAATGGACTTGACGATACGGGGAGGGGGAAGGGTAAGCTGGGACAAAGTGAGAGAGTGGCATGGACATATATACACTACCAAACGTAAAATAGATAGCTAGTGGGAAGCAGCCACATAGCACAGGGAGATCAGCTCGGTGCTTTGTGACCACCTAGAGGGGTGGGATAGGGAGGGCGGGAGGGAAGGAGACACAAGAGGGAAGAGATATGGGGACATATGTATACATATAACTGATTAACTTTGTTATAAAGCAGAAACTAACACACCATTGTAAAATAATTTTACTCCAATAAAGATGTTAAAAAAAAAAAAGAATAAAGTTCAGTGTGCAGTTAGTCAAAAAAACTTTCTGGGGAAACCAATCTTGAACTGGGTCTTGAAAGAAATAAAGAAAATATTGACTAAGATCCCAATCTTCCTTCATTTGTGAAAATCTTCTTAATATTTAAATATTGTTTCTAATATAATATTTCACTTCTTTTCTTTAGGGGTTCTACTCATGCTTATACTCAAACCCTCTTGTTTGTCTTCCATATAGACCATTTTCATTATTTTTAATTTTGTTCATGCCTCTTCTTTTTGTTCAATATTCTCAATCCTGACATCTATATCTTGAAACTTTTTTGTTTGTTTTTGATTTCCTTGTTTGTTTGTATGTTTGTTTTCTTCAGAGTCTATTCTTCCTTGTGCTGTAAGTGGGGCTTTCTTTCTGGATGGTTTTATTTTTCCTTCTTTTCTTTTCTAAGCTGTTCCAGTCCTGGTTCAATCTCCTTCCATCCTCATGCTATATCTTACAAGCTCTCTTGAACCTCTCTATTGTTCTACCTTGTATTTTGATTTGATAGAGGTGTTTGTTTTCTACTAAAAAAAGATCTTGGTCATATGTTCCATCACATTTTCTAGCTGATCTGTGGTAACATTTCTGGGACATGTTCTTTCATGATGTATCATTCTCTAGTAATGTCTCATTTTTGGTTTTCCTGTTCCTTTGATCCTTTTTAAAGGTAGATATGATGTACCTTTCTGTTTATTACTCATCTATAAATGCAGAAGTTCTTCCAGTATCAGCAGTTGGTAGCAGGTTGGGGTTTCTTGTTATGACTGATGATGGGCTGAAGTATGTGAGTTCTCATGGCCATTTGTGGCCAGTATTTCCACCAGCAATCAAAGCAAGCCCTGCCAGACTTTCTATAATGCACACTCCTCTTCAAGCCACCTCACCAAAAACAAGCTTCCTGCAAATCTGGGTTTGGTGTTACCTGAAACAGCTTGATTCTTTTGAGACTTTCAATTTTTAGGCAAGATCAGAGCATTTACACCAGGGCAAATTATCCCTCACTGCCAAAGCAAGATTCTTCTGAGTACTCTACCAAAGCCTCAGAAGTGTTGAAGTTTCCAATCTGGCTGGTGGGAACAGTAACTATTCTGACCTTGTATGAATGTGAGGTACTCTCTCCTCTAATCATTTTGGGGGGTTCTTTCCCCGGCTTGGAGCAGTTTCCTCATAGGATGCACTGATCAGCGTTCTACTGGATCCTCAGGGTCACCCTCTGAGGGTCTCCAGGTTTCTCTCTGGGCAGCTCTTTCCTCTCTGTAAATCTGTCCTGTAAACTCTAGCCCCCTAGATTCCCTAAGATTCCCAACCCCATCTCCTTAACTGTGGGTGTCCACTGTGCTTTGTCTAGATTCTCCCTCCCTACTCTCCTTACTCTCAAGGCAGCAAGCTTGGGAAACTGTAGGACTTCATTTGTTTCCCATCTTTCATAGGTCACTGTCTGTTGTCTGAGGTCCAGGCTCTTGGAAACCATTGTTTTATAAATTTTGTCTTTCTTTTCAGGAGATTGTTTCAGTGGAAAGGTAAATCTGGTCCCTATTACACTACCTTAGCCACAAGGAAAAGTCTTGGTTACAGGAAGATTTTGTTTAGCCCCAACTTTCATGCTACTAAAGATTTGCTCCAAATAGTATCCAGGAGAGCACCCTCCATTTCTGTTGTTCCAAGAGAAGAATTGCTGGGTTTGTTCCTCTGAATTCACCACTTAGGCTGGATACCTGGGCTCTGCCTTCATTGTCTGAGATATTCACCAAGATATCCACCTCTCTCAGCCTGATCCTGTGCCACTATTTAACCTTCACTGCACTGGCAGCCCTTCATCCTATATTGTGGTTAAGAATAACAGATGTTTCCGAGGTGTGATGTTCCGCATCTGCTTTCCATTCTCCTTTACTTGGGGAAGGAACAATTGTTTTGATTCAGGCTTCCCTCCATCCGAAGCGGAGCTCCTCAGCAGGTGAGGACTGTGAGTTGATATGCATGGGAGTCCCTGCACATGGCATGGAGCCTGCACACTGGGGACTCTTAAGGGGTTTTTGCTGATGATGATAGAGAGGAATGCAGGGGAGCTGATAATATGTGAGGAAGAACAAGAGAGGCGGATATGGTAAGGACTCAGCAGAGGAAAAGGTGAGGTTGAATAGACATACAACCTATTTGTTCTAATTTGAATAAAAGTCTAACTACATAAAATTAAGTATGTTTTAGTGAGATAGGCATTCTAGAAATGTTTAAATAACCATCTAGATAATAGTGGCAAGATGCAGGGCAGGTAGATTAAAGGAAGAAGAAAGACATCTAGGAAAACAAAGCATATGAGAATGCAAACATGGCACACAATATTTGTCTGTATTTCTCAAAAGCTCAGGAAAGAAGCAGCTTTCCTCCTTTGCTAACTGACACTCCTTATCTTGGCTTCTATGAAGCATTCACTAATGGAAATAAAAATGAACCAAAACTTAGAAAAATGTGATAATGTCAACTATACTCAAGGAAAAAAATATAATTACTTAGTCATTTTAATTACACATGCAGAGTAAAGCAATTGCTTGCAATTTACTGCAGTATGCCAGAAACAACTTAATATTAATAAATATTTGTGAGAAATCACTTTGTAAATTTTAATTACTTAACAAAAGCAATAAAATAATTTTTAATTAAAAAGTATGTACACCCATAAGTAAAATGACCCTTTGTATTCCAACATAGCAGCTTCTGTTAGAGATGAAGGGTAACATTTCTGAGCCCCTAATTATGTATAAATTGTGAAGGAGAAAAAGAGCCAAATATCAGATTGTCTCTTTCCAATGGAAAACTAGGAAAGAAAATTGTTAAAGAAAAAAAGGGGGAATTGAAATAATCATATTTTTTAAAGATATTCTCTTCATGTCTTATAAGGAGCACTATCATTTTTTAATTCTGATAAAGGTGACAATCCAGAGTACTGGGGATTGCTAAAACTAATCCATAACCTTGAAGTCCTAAATACTACTTCTCTGCTCTTACCATCATGTCAGTCTCCATTGGGCTAACTCATTATAATTCTTAGTGAATGAATAATTGATATTTTCTTACTGGAAATTGCAACCAATTTGTGGAAATTAGTACTGATGACTTTTTCAATGACATAAATATTTGTGTGATTCTTATTAATAATTCCAACCCCTGATCAGCTGTAATTGGAAAACAACAACTTTCAGGAGGTGAATTAGTACCCTGCTTTCCCTATATGTCCAGAGGAGATGGTTAAGTGGGATGACCTTACTTTGCCATTCCAAGAAACCTAGACTCTTCTGACATTCCTAATATGGCTATAGCAAACCACATAATAAAGCAATTTTCCCTATTTCTCAGTACTCAAAATTCTGTCCCTTACTGGTGTATGCCAAATCTCCCTCATTGTTAACACAGAAAACTCATAGAGTGGAATTATTCTAGTCCCGCACACAAGTTTTATAACTAGGTTCTCTACTGAATTTTTTAAGTTTCTGAAATCCTGGGCAAAAGTTTCATTGAATCTATTCCTTCTTGATAGAGCCTGGCAGTAGCAGATGCTCGGGTAGGCAATGAAGGAGAGGAAGAAAAGGACATTCTCTAAAGCAGACTTGTTTCCTGAGAGATGATTTACCAAATGACCTCCTTGGCCACAGTTCCCCAGCTAATTTCAATCTGAATAGGGGAATAAGGTCAGACACCACCAACAATGTACACCAGAGCCATTCCTTTGATAACAGCAAATTAACCCTGGGAAGGAACACGTATCAGCCTGGAAAATTCATGAAGATTCGAATCTGCTGCCTAATTAGCCACAGTGGTTGATACAGGAGAAAAAAAAAAAAATAGCCCACAACTAACAATGTCAAATTAGGGGCATTTGCTGTACCTTTCTGCTGAATGGTTGAATTGACTGAAATATCCAATGACCAGTTAAATACATGCATCCATGCCCACTAGAAAGTTTTTCTGTGATTATACCCAAACTTGTGAGTATGGGTGACTCACATAGCATGAATTTAAGTCAAACCCACTGTCAAGCAAGATATATATGTTTATGAGATAAGAAATAGTGATGTAAGTTTCAATTAAATGTGAATCAGGAGCAATAGAATTACTACACACACAATTTCCCCTGGGACTGGAAATATGCATTCTGTCCAATTTTCTCACCTATGTATTAATCCCCTTCCTTCACACACACACATACACACATGCACACAGAACATATAAACCTGTGGTTGAACATTTCTGGTGAAATGTATAACTATACACCATAAATGTGTTAGCTGCCTTATTCCAAACAAGTTCTACTCCTCTCCAAAATCTTCAGCTTAGCGATCCCCTAACAACCCTAACAGATGGTCAATGAGGAGAATAAGAGTCTTTATAGCTACTAAAATCTTGGAGAACTTGGACAAGAGTTGGCACATGGCAGACTTCTTCCCTTCTTCTCTTTGTGTGGATGTCCAAAAACTGAGGAGGGAAGGGGAATTTTCTGAGAGAAATAAAGTATTTATAAGAATTAACGGTGACTATTAGGAGAGTATTTTATTAAGATTTCCTTTCCCATGTGGATTGGCACCAGATCCGGTAAGACTCAAGGGTCCTTGTACAAGTCCAAGTGTACATTTTGCTTGGGATCTAGAGAATTAACAACTGTCAAAGGGCAGCGGGAAACATCGGAGAAAATAAAACGAGGAAGAAGCTACTTACCTCTTGTTCTAGGCTCTAAACTGTATAGAGCAATAAAGGGAACTTTGAAGTTTCCTTCCCCGTACCCAGAACGACTCACCTTGAAAAAGAGAGAAAGGTCTCTGCCTAGGAAGAGAAAATATACATTTTCTGCAGGCAGTCACATCGTATCATCTCTGGGAAAACAGCTTAATGAAGGATGGATGAATCGAGCGCACCAAAACCTGGAAAGGAGAACCATATTTCATTATTGAACTGTTATAATTGCTAAAGTTTCATTCTGAGTCATAATTGACTTCCCTGTAATGAACACCTACTGGTTATTAAAGAAAATGTGTTATGGGATTTCCCTGGCAGTCCAGTGGTTAAGACTCTGCGCTTCCACTGCAGGGGACACGGGTTCGATCCCTGCTTGGGGAACTAAGATTCTGCATGCCGCATGGCGTGGCCATAAATAAATAAATAAAAATCATTGATGAGATATTTTTAAAAATTTAAAAACTAAAGAAAATGTGTATGTGTCTCTATAGCTATAGATAATATATGTATAGATTATGATGTATACACATACACACACATACACATATACATATATATGCTAAGTAAGCTATGTTAAGTGTTGAAAGGAAGGATCCAAGACAAAGAAATATGTGTGAGTTTATCTGGCTTTGTGAGTCCAGAAATCAATTTGTGCAAATAAGACATACATGTCAAGTATACCTAATAACATAGTCCAAGAAATAGTTCCCAGTAAGTGGGATGGATAGTAAGTGAAGCAAGAATTGATAACAGAGCATGATAATTTCTTGTGTTTTTTAGAAGTCTCTTGGAGATATCTAAAGGATGATGAGGTTTAATTTAATGGATTAGATGGGAAAAACGTGGCAGAGGGGAAGATCAGCATGAAAAAATGTGTATAGGTGGGTGTGTAAACACATCTTTGTAGGTTAGTGAATAACATATCATTGGTTGCCTAAATGAGAGGTAGAACTAAAGTACACTCTGCACAGACCAATTAGAGGGCTCCTGACCCTAACCTGAAACTTACCTTTTCTGGCCTCCCACTGCTCTACTCAGGAGCTCACCTGGATATCAGAGGGAAGTGGAGCATGATGGGCCACACAAGCCCCAAATTTTTGCTCAAGGAATATGCTTGCATTTGACCATGACCAATGATCCTGCAGTGGTCAGCATGCGATTATGCTGGTTTATTGATATGCCTTGTAGCCTGTCCTAGGTTCAGTGCTATCCCCTCAAAGGACCACTTTGCACACTTTTTCACTTGACTATCAGGCATTACAGAGTTCTAATTGTTCCCACGTTGTGTCAATGTTGAAGCAAGCTTCTGAAGAGCCTTCTCTATAATAATGTTGATATTTAACCCTTTGCACTAAGACAAAATGTTCCTTTGGGTTGCATTTTAGGAAATCCCAGGTCTCTGGTTCTGCCATCTGTTCAAGATAAGGTATAATTCCATCACTTTGGGGTTCTTGGGCCTCCCCCTGGTTATCTCTTGAATTAGAGCCCATCTGGATGCCAATTCACGGCTGTGCTTTCTGTAGATACAAGAAGAATAGCTTTCAGGAAAAAGCTAAAAAAAAAAAAGTGTCATTTGTCTGGTATGGTATTCACCAATTGGCCTTTTCTATTCTGTTATAGATATTCTGAAGTTACAATTTTAGCTTTTGTATGCTTTCTTCATGTACCATTAGAAATTCAAAGGAAAGAACAAAGGAATAAAAATAACTTTGTCAAAACAAATCCAATTTTGTTTTAGTCAAGCATTTTCATAAAAATAATACAAGAATTTGATGAACAACCTCTAATAAATATAGTAATCATTATTTTAAAACAATAGAAGAAAGATAAAATGTCTTAGTTAGTCAAGAGCAAAGGAGCTCTGGTTTTTATCAGTCTATCATTGACAAGTATCAGTGATGGTGGCTCCTCCTCAGACTCCTCTCCATTGCTCATGCCGTTCCCTCTTCTGAAATACCCTTCCATCCTCTCTTCACTTCCCTCCCTTTCATCTATTCTGCATCATGTAGCTTACAAGGTTCTCCCTGGGTAAAGTTCTAGTTGCCCCTCTCAATCAAGTATGAGATTCCTGTTCTCAACCAGGGATGATTATTCAGATCATGCTTTCAATACTTACCATATTCTTATTTACTCCTAAAGTATTGACTGAAAACAGACTATGTATTACATACAGTTTTAGATGTTGTTCACCATCTTCCTAGAGTTTAAGGTTATTTGTATCCTGGGTTTTGAAAGTTCCTTAAAGGAGGGATCACTTAACTTTGGATCTTCTGCACACTCACTGTACTTAGAAGGGGCTTAGTTAATCTCTGTTAAATCAAATGGAATGCAATTCTACAGCAAACATTTCTTCCTTCCTTGGAGGATTCTCTTCCATAAGATTAGTCCTTGGTTCTGTTATTATGAGCAGTTCCTTTGCCCTGGAATGGAGAGTTTCTTTCTTCCTCAAGAGAGCAAATGAGTACAATATACCTTGGGGATGTTGAGAAGATCCTCTTGGCTAGATCGTTACTGCAAATGTCCATGAATTGGTTTCCAGGGCTTTGTGATCCTCCTAATATAGTGTGTTCCCTTGCTTCTTTTCCATAGATTCTCTAAGGCATCCACAACCCCCCAACAATGAAGAATGTAGCAAAGGGAAGAGTTCTTAACTCTGAGAAAAAAAGTTACTGGATCACAGCACTGTCATTTAACTACTCTCAGAAGTTTCTCCAAAGAATTACTTTTCAGACTGAGGGATTCTAGCCTGCCCTGGAGCAATGAAAACACAGTGGTGGTGGGCAGAAAGGGGAAAGAGCCAACTGTGATCTCTGGGAGGGTAGGTAGCATTTCCACTGTGTTCACTCTCTTTTGAGTGAACTGTGCTCGGTTTTGGAGATTGTGCTTGGTAGACTCTCAATGCATAATTTATTTAATAAAAATTAATGAACAAAAAGGAGAATGAAGTCCGAGTTTGGCGAACAGTGACAATATCATCTTGGAACAAGATTATCAACCAGAGCTTGGCAACTTTGACCTGCTTTTGACTTCTCTGCACTTCCTGAACCCATGCAATAATCATCATCACAAATGTTGATATTTGTTGGTATCATGCAATGCAACACCACCTTCACTCTGTGTCCATCTCCACCTTAGAGGTTTGTCATAAATGAGAAGGGAGGATTTTCACTTTTTTTTTCATTAGCCCCAGAGTTCTTGGTGCAGGCTGGGCACACAGAGATGGGTTGAAATGAACAGAAGTCAACTGTTCCTGTAAGGATGCATGAAGCCCAGCTACTCTACAAAATCTCTCAGACCCTTAATATCCTGAAATGCACCAGCTGTACCTTTCTCATAGCATGTAGCCCCAGGCATCAATTGCTATTTTTTTCAAGGAAGGCATCTTGCCAATCATATTTTTCCCCAGATCCCCCAAACAATATCAACTCAAAAAAGAACTCAGAAAGGATGGCATATGCACAAAATAAAATAAATGATTATATGCCATGGCCTCCTCCTTCCATATTTTGTTATGAATATAGTTGTGCAAACATAAATATCATTAATTAGCATGGGGTGAGGTATAAGCAAGCCTATTTGTTGTTATTTGTTGGTCCCCTCTAAACCCCAAGATTTCCTGCTTAACAATAAACCCTGATTCAAAACTGTCCCCCAAATCCTGCATCTAAACCTTTAGAAGTTACCTTGTAGAAACTCATGATTCCTAGCATTTGACTTGGCCTGTTAGTTTGAAAGCTCTTTGGGAACTGGGACTTTGCATTAGGAATCACTCTATTTCCCATAGATCTTTTTCTCACATAAGATCTTATGAATTTTTGGATTGATAAATAAATCTTTTGATGTGTTTATCCCCTTCAATTTAAGAAAATGGAATCTTGGTAATGGGGTAGGGACTTAGATGGAAACCTGAAGTCAAGCAGGGACATCTTATCGTGTAAGAGGCTGTATTATGCTCACTGCTCCAAAGCTGTGATGTCAGATCATGGTGATGGCCACATGGATGCTGGACCT
This sequence comes from Balaenoptera acutorostrata, assembly GCF_949987535.1. Classification (NCBI taxonomy): domain Eukaryota; kingdom Metazoa; phylum Chordata; class Mammalia; order Artiodactyla; family Balaenopteridae; genus Balaenoptera; species Balaenoptera acutorostrata. The sequence continues at coordinate 39,903,973 of NC_080076.1, forward strand.
TCTTTGAGGAAATGTCACCCCAACAGGAAAAAAGCATAAAGTGTACTTCCTTTGCTTCCTTTTTTGAATTAATTTTTCTTCTGTAGAATATTTTCTTAGATTCTGTCCAAGTACACGTAATCCATGTGGTGGATTACCTTAGCCATTATGGGTATCAGATCTTATAAAATGAACTTTCTGAAAGCAAAGGAAGTAATATCTTCCCACCTCCTATTTAGACAAACACTCTACAAAAGACTTACAAAGACTTGCAGAAAAACCAGCTCCTCAGGAAGATGGATGAGGGACCAAATGACAATCCTTTAGAGAAAGAGAGTCAGGCCTAACATACCTCATACCTCATTGGATTCATCCAAAAGCAAAGTATTTGGAATTCAGGAAATCCTAGGAGTTTGGGATTAATAAAAAACGACGTGAATAACTGGTGAATGGCACATACATTGATACTAAAAGTGGGCCAAATTCTATTATCAAGGACTGTGTATTAATAAAAAATGTCACTGTGGGATGTGGAGAGTTAAAAGGTCATTTATAAGTAAACAGGGTCAGAGAATTCTGCCAGGAATAGGAAAGCTAGAACTTTCCAGAAAGATGTAAAGATGTAAATATGTTAGAACAGCCAATGAACCAAGTTATCCAGAAGATACCCATGAGAAAAATGCAAAACAAAAATGAACAGTACAATGTTATCCACCAATAATATACAAGTTCATAAAAACAAAAGTGCAAAAACAATATCCATTTGGCTTTGTATTTTTTTTCTTGAGAATTATCCCTCAATTCCATTTGTTGATTTTTTTTTAAATGAAGTTGATGATCTTACTAAGATCTTTGTAAGACTCTATGCCTGGAACATAAGACATTCAATAATTTCTATTATTTTTTAATTGATTAATTAATATTAGGGCAAAGGAAAGTCCAGTTCATATTAAAATTTTCTTGAATAACTTATTACTATGTTAAAACTTTGAGTGGATTATAGCATTCAGGGTTTTCTTTTGCCTGCATCAAATGACTTCTAAACCTGATAGGGCTTAAAGAGCAGTAGGAAGTCTTAAAATAATTTAAGGAGGTCTTGGTATTTACTTAAGTAAATATCTTTAATTTCTTAGGACTCCAATAGCTTTATAGATCTGAGGTAATATCTCCTGTTCTGTGTATATTATATGTATCATAAGAGAGACTGCACCAAAAACTGTCCAAATACTGTGAACACTGAAAGTATTACCATCATAATCACCAAAAGAAATATAGACCCCAGTGAAAAACTAGTTTTTAAAAAATATATATCACTTCTCACACTTGTTATTTCTGGTTGTAGAAGCCTGGCATATCCCTAAATCTATCTTACTCCAAGGACATGTGCCCACATGTCTCTGATACGGCCACCCAATACAACCCACACCAAGGCCACACCTTTGGTGCTCTCTGATGGTGTTTTTCTCAAGAGCAGCATGAATATATGTAGTCATCATCCCGCCTCGAAAGTAAGCATTTGCATCATGCTGACTGGATATGACACCTTACTTCACCTCCTCGCAGAAGTTGTATGTTCTTCTGATACCATTAATTGGTGTCCTGTAACTGACCATCAACAGAGCTGAAAGTCAGACATGGGAGGACTTTGCTGCAGTTTAGCATCCACTGATAGTGAGGGCAGAAATGCATGTCCCACTTCATGGCTAAAGTAGCACGAAAGCTGAGGATGAATGACCAATGGGTCAACATCTTGGTTGAGTACCTGTCCTGTGCCTAATGTGGAGGCCAGACATATAGGAAAGATACAGTCTTATCCTTCAAGACCTATACAGTCTAGTTGAGAAGCCAAATATAAACATATGAACATTAACACAGAACTTAGATTTTACCCTCATGAATGGATTTGGATGGCGCAGAAAACAGATGATAACGGAATTCAGGAAAAGTAAGCTGAGGGTTTCAGTAATAAGGGAAGTTTCATGAAAAGAGTTGAGCTTGTGCTGTGCCTTAAAAATGACAGGCAGAGTACCTGGATGTGGAAGTTGGAATCGGAAGTGAGGATGCTGACCCATACCAAGCAGATGGACTGTGTGGGGAATAGTGAGATAATGAAAGGTCTTGACATCTTGTCAAAGGAGTTTAGACTCAGTGCAGCTGGAAGTAAAGACCCACTAGAGATTTGGAGCTGGGGAATAGCCTGACGATATAAAACAGCTGAAAATACAAAACAGCAATCAGTCTGGGGCTTTTCCCATGGGTACAGAGAACTGAGGGATTAATTCAGGTATGACAGACTATTTTCCACAGCCTCTGAAATATACCCAAGATCTCTGATGCACAGAGATCCACAACACTGTGTCCAGTGCAGGCGTTTGTCTAAGTCCAGACCATGAGAAAGAGCTCCCTCAGGAGCAAGTTGTAAAGGAGAGAGAAAGCTGTGGATATTTAAAACAATTAATAGGGGTTATATTTAATCCCCAAATTAGACAACCTTGAACTGGTGAAAATTTACAAAAATACACCTGTTCAGAATTTGTGATAATTACTCCAGAGGAAACTAACTTTTGCCTTTGGGAAAGGCACAATGGTTAAAAGCACAGACTTTAGAGCCAAGGCATTTAGGTTTAGATCCCAGTTCTACCACTTACTATCTGTGTGACCTTGGAAAAATTTCTTAGCCTCTCTGGGCCTCAGTTCCCCATTTTTAAAATGGGAATGATCATAGTACTTACCTTAAAACAGTGAGAGTTAAGGACATACAAAGTGCTATATAAATATTTGTTACAAATCAAAAAACAAGTAATATGGGAAAAAAGCAGAATTTTCCCATCTAAACCATTGAAGAGAGGTTAATGTTTTAGAATTTTAGATCATTGATTGTAGCAGTGTCTGTCAACATGGGTGGGTGGAAGGAAGTGATGCAGATTTTGTCAACCAGGGACATTTAGCAATGTCTGGTGACATTTTTGGTTGTCACAACACTGAGGCAGAGATATGGGGGCTGGAGGAGCTACTGTCATTTAGTGGACAGAAACCACGGATGCTTCCAAACACTGTACAATGCACAGGAAAGACTCCCACATAACAGAGAACTATCCTGCCCAAAGTCTTAACAATGTCAAGGTTTAGGATCCCTGGATTATGATGTGTATGTGTTGCTATTCATTACAAGCAAGAAATCTTCTTGACAAACATCATAGCGGGGTAGCGACAAAAGGAAAGTCCTGAATCCAACCCTCTATACACTTCTTGCACCCTTTACTTTCCTCTGCTAACCTACATTAAAACTATGGTTACTGATTAAGTTTTTCTATTGCAGGCTGTAAATAATGATAGAGTAAACAAGGAGTGAAAATTGGGGAAATATATATATATATTTTTTTAAGTGAGTCCATCACTATGTGCTAACATCATCAATATTTCCACCTCTGCACCAAATGGAGTGTGTTGTAGGGAAGGGGATGGAGTCCCTTACCCCAGGAATATTCTCTTTGGTTGAAAAACCAAGAGTGACATTTAGAAAATTGTTAGAGTGCCTCATACAACTGTGTATGACCGAGATTGAGAGCACAGCTTGTGGCCTTCACAGAGGCAACCAAGTCCAAGTAGAGTTTGACAAATGCATGAGATTCAGATGGATGAGGGAAAGGACATTCTCTTGGATGGTGCTGGATTATCAGAAACATGGCAGTGAGAATATTCAGGTGTCTGAGAACAGTGAGGAATTCTCTCTGGAGGGTCTGTTTCAGGGGCTGGAAATAAAGGGAAACTTGGTGAGAAAAGGAAATAAGTTTGGATAAAGATGTAGACAGCTAAGGCATTTATATCTGTCCCTGATGGTTATGGGGAAATATATGTTCAAGTTCTTCATGCAAGGAAACAACAAAGGGAAAGAGGTGTTTAAAAGGCTAGACTATATCAGCTTGAACGTAGACTTCAAGGAAAGAACAGGGGTGGATCATGCATCCTGCCCCAGTTATGAGATGAGGAGAAGGGCTTCTGCTTTGGAGACTAGTGCATAAAGCACAGGCTGCTGTATCAACGTGCTTCCTGGGAAAGGTGTTGTTTAACCTAGCAACAGTTTTAAGTTTGTACACATTTGTATGCCAAGATGTGCTACCACACAGTGCCATTTACAAACAGCACCATGAGCCCAGCCTTTAACTTGGGGTGGGTATTCATGTTTACTTAGCTATCTGGGTTTTTTTTTTTTTTTTTTTTTTTTGGTTACTAAATTATACATGTAAATCAATATGTATCTTGAATTTACATACCAAATGCAAATGGTGTGACTGTCACTTTTTCTCCTGTTCCATATTTGTTCTCTGCAGAATGAATACCATATGCACCTTCAGTGAATCACTCAGGTCCTTTGCCCTTCTTGCTTCTCAGAAAATTATCCTGGGTAAAGTAGGGAGAAGAGTTCTCAGAGTATTCCAAAGAGTAAAGCAGTGAGGCCTTTCTGCACTTGGTCAAACAGGAGTCAAGAGACGGATAGTTCATGTAAATGCAGGAAGCATGGCCAATATCAGACAATACGGGTGGTTGTAGCCACTACAAACTGGGGAATGAATGCCCTACTTAAAGATATTAAGTTGAAAAAGAGAATTAAAGCTGCTGAGAGGTAGGGAACAGAACTGGCCACAGGGCCCAAGAGCTACTGCTTGACTGCCATTGTCAAATGCCATATGTGCGGTCAGTAAAGATGCAGGACTCAGGCCATAATCACTCAGAGACATCTATTCCCCTGTGCCCCAATGCCCTTGCCAAAGATAGTAGTCCTGGACCCCTTGTACAATGGCTCTCTTCTCCTTGGCTGACCTGCCAATCTTGTGAGGGTCCATGACCCCAGCTGGTCTCTCCAGGTAGGGTCCAGGGCCTTTCTCTTTCTATTTTCCAGTTCATCCAAATTTGACTCTCAGAAGGCATGGCTCATTTGGCCTTCTGATTACTCAATTCAGTGGTTACAATTCAAACTCCATCCAGAAATCCCCCTTAGAAAATCCTGCTCTACCTTTACTGGAAAAGAATCAAATAGACCCCAAGATATGACTGTGGGAAATATTTTGGAGCAGGAAAGCAAATTAGCTCCCCCCTGTTGCCCTCTTCTAATTCTACTTCCGAAATTCCACCCTGCTATTTCTGACATTGTCCTCTCTTATTATGTAAAATAATTTCTACTATTACCTGAGTTAAATGGGCAAGATTAATTCTAAGGTTTTTTAAAAACTAAATTTGAGTTTGATCCTTTTCACCAAATCTCATTGCTTTTTTTTTTTGCCAGTTCAGTACAATTTCCCATTAAGAGCTATCAAATTCAATCAAGGTACTCATTTCTTATGGTTCAACTTTCCTGAAATTCAGTGCTCTTCTCTACTTCTCAATGAACTTTGCTAACTACATGCATAGAGTTGTCATTCAATTCTGGTTACATCAAACTGATGTGTTTCAAGTCTTTCTTATCCAAGATAGAAGAAATAAGACCTTAATCATTTCCAAATGGAAACAAAGTTCTCTGGGCTTTGACAGCCGTGCTGTGCCAGCATCATAGATTCTCTTGTCGTTCCATCCAACTGGTGGAAAGAGCTACATTCCTTTTCATTCTGACCCTTCCGTGTTTCTCACTTATTGAAGGGATGCCCTGGGAATACCATTACATTTGAAGCGCAGTGGCTAATTTCAAAGACTGGAACATTTCATAATTCTCACTTCTACCTTCAAGGATGAGAGTTAATGCTCAGAATAACCTTAAATAACTTGAGCTATGTTTATTTAATTTACTTCCTCCATACCCACATACACATATATCACTTTTTGGTGCTAGGAGAGCAAGCAAACCAAAGTACACGCTAATGGAACAACTAATGAGCTGATGCTATCTGCCAGCCTCTTTAAAATGCTGTTCTCTTCCTGTTTTGCATTTGTTGGGTTATAATTTTAAATTACGTATGCATCCCCAACTCTCCTCACCCCACCTCTCCAGAGCTTTCCTTTCTCCCTTTCTCTCTGTCATCCAAGAATCACATTTCTTTAGGGATTGATAGCAACTCACATGTTTATTACATGTGAGCACACACACACACACACACACACACACACCCATACACACACATAAAGCCATAATTCAGGACCAGGTGATTTCAAATTTTAGATTGAAAAAGACATGTGTGTGTATGCACAAACTCTCCTTTTTGCATACGTGTGCATACATACATTCATCCTGTATTGCCCTTCTTCAAAATAACTTTTTGAGCTTCAATTTCCTGACATTTACAATTCTTTGTTTCCTAGGGATTCTTTGTTTCCTAAGAGATAGGGTTTTTTTTGTTTGTTTGCTTAAACAAAATCTTCAGTGTCTGATGAAGGTGCATGATGAAGCTTCCTAATTTGGAAAATAGAAAAACTTATGATGTGTTGAAGAAAATGGTATCTTATGGATGGGGCTATTATACTTCCTGTTTCCCCTGGACAAGCTTGATTTTCATCTGTTATCCTTTATCATTGTTAGTAGCTCCTCTTTTACTCTCAATAGTTTCCTGGTTTGGGCCATAAATTGTATGGTCAGTGTTATGCCTAGCTCTTATGTGCAGTGTAATTACAGTTGCTGATGAAATGTGTTTGCTGAAATAGTAGAGTATACAAAAATGAAGAAACTCTAGATTTTCTTCAGAGTGGGAAGAACATTTCAGAAAGGCCAACTCTAGTCCAGATTGGAGAGTAAGCCAATAATCTCTATGCCCAACGCTAAGCAGTCACCCTTATTTAAGCCACCTTTGACCTCTGCCAATTATCCCCATATACCCAGGATCTTCATACTAGTCCCTGACTTTCCTAGTCAACCTCCAACTTTGCTATTTGTAATCATACTAAAATACAGTGAAAAATTCTTGGGCCTAACACCAAAGTCAAATAGTGCCAGAGAGTTTTCCAAATTCAGAGTTCTAGTGAATGACAAAATGAGGATTTGGATCCAAGACTCTTGACCTCAGGTTTAGTGGTTGATCTACCGCCTTGTGAGTGCTTAATCTCAGATGAGTTGTCCCAGCGTGTAACCCATCGACATGGTGGTTTCTGGATTTGAGCACCTTATGTCCCTCATCTCCATTGTCTCAACATAGTCAACAGAGGTTCATTAAGGGCCTTGCTGTGTCAGAGCTTTGCACCTACTCCTCGGGTGTGTGTGGGGGGGGGGGTCGGTGTGTGTGTGATTGTTCAGCTATCACCCATCAAGAATCAAGACACAGGAAGGGAGAGATGATGTGGATGAACAGAGTATTTGCTATTCAAGACCCAGCTCACTCCTCTCCTTTGCCTCTGGCCATTCAGCCCACAGAAAGCTCGAGCTCCACTAACAAAGCACTCTTGGTATAGAGCTCTAAGACTTAAGACATAAGGGCTTAGTGACATCTTTTATATTTTATCATTTTCCATGTGCTTATGTGACTCCCTGATTGAACTGCAAGCTCCTCAAGAGCAGGGACAAGGCTGTCCTTTCAGAAGTTATCAAAGGGCTGGACATACAGAAGTTGTTGAATGGATTTTGGCTGATGACAACTCTACACCATGGGGATGAAACCCTAAAGTTACCTGCTTTAGGGAATTCCCTGGAGGTCCAGTGGTTAAGACTATGTGCTTCCACTGAAGGGGGCATGGGTTCAATCACTGGTTGGGGAACTAAGATCCTGCAAGCCACATGACGCAGCCAAAAAAAAAAAAAAAGTTATCTGCTTTAGTAAACTCATACCAGCTTCAACGAAATGGAAATGCCACCTAAGTCAGCTTCTTAGCCACTGAGTAAGTGTGTAAAATAATCTTTGCACACTTAATATCACGGAGTTCATCAGATATCAAAGGTGGAATGGACTTTACAGATTGTCTAACCACAATGCTTTGCTTTACAGATGAAAACTAGGCTGACAGATGTGAAATGACTTGTTCAAGGACATGCCACAAGTTGGTGGTACAATTGAATCCTAGAATGGACACTGATGCCACCTCCCCTTCTGCTATCTCCCCTGGAAGCCGAGCCCGCCTTTCAGGAAAGAGACTCTGAAGCAGAATATCAATTTCCTAGTCAGGGAGTTTTAGATTTGGCCGTGAAATAGAGGTTTGTGCTCCCTCAATATCATTTCTTGGCTTTTTTTCTTGTAATTTTAGGATTATTTTGTCCCCCAAGTCATCTCCAGACCTGTAATCTCCCAAACCGCTTGTCCACAATCACTCCAGCTCTCCACAGGGGGGACTCCTCCATGGAGTAGCTGCCAAAAATCAAAGAATATTCTTCACAGCCTCCTCTGCCAGGATAGATCTGCAGACCCTGCTCTCTCCGCTCTTCACCCCCTCCTTTGGATTCTTACCGCATCTTTCTCTCCATACTCACTCCAGGGCCATTCAGCATTGTGCTGTGTGTGATTAGCTTCTTCCTCTCCCCTCCTCCTTCCTCTTAGTTTCCTCCCTCCTCTCCGCCACAAGCAGACTTTTGTGCTCAGAGATGCTGTACCCTCCCTAGCTCCAGGCTTTTCACAGCAAATTCCTCCTTTCCAACCCTCAACATAAGAGTCCCCTGTCCCTCTCCCTGCCCAGGAGTTCCTCGGCTATTTCTTCCAGGACATGATCCCCTCCTTACTGACCAAGAAGCTCCTCTCCAGGGAATTTCTTCTAAACAATCAAATTGAAAATCATGTGGTTTTATTGGTTGTCTTTTGCTTAGTTGCTTTACATAACATTTGGTAAAACTATACTATTATTTATAATTTGGAGTACATTTCTTACAGTTTATGTGGTAATCTTTATAAAAACTATTTGGATTATCAGTCTAGTGGTCCATATCACAACCCTGTATTATAATATTGTACTCAAGGTGGAATTAGATTAAATTTTGACTCACAATGCCTCAGGAATGTGGTTTCCGTACCACTTTTATATTCTATAAAAGATGCTATTGCAGCACAAAAATTCTGACATGAGCCAGCATTCTGGACAAGGTAAGGTATGAAATTTAAATGTTAAAAGGAAATAATACCTAAAATGGCAGCTTATTAAAGAGAAAGAGAAAGGAGTTAAAGAGAGACTATTTGTGCACATTAGTTATCCATTCTTACAAAGAGAAGAAAGAGAGATAAATTGTTTTACAAGGTGCCCAGCCTGTCTTCACACAGTCCTCACTGTCCTCCCTCAACACGCTGAAGTCCCTGGCCATATGTGTTCCTCCCACCCTCCATCCTGCGTTAGCTGTTACCCACTTCAAGGTGACCCTTTTTCTTCTGCTTGCTCAAGGCATGTCGTATTCATTCCTTCCCTCTTTTCCTGAAGATACTTTCCCAATCTTGGCTTTCATTATTCCCCCATTTCAAAGCTGAAGGTTTTCTGAACAACTGAGTCAAAGCCCTTTCTTCCCTCTTTCATTCCTTCCCCAAAGGTCATAACTTTTCCTCCACGCTAGGCCTCAGGAGTTCCTTAGCCATAATTGCCAGCATGCCAGGTGCAAGATAACTAGTGTGTGTGTGGCTGATTTCAAACAACACACTACCGTCCTCATCTAATCAATCACTTGGGAGGGCAAAGCATCTTCCCATTTGTTGGTGGACCACATATGGGCACACTCTTCACATTGTCCTCCTTTAGTAATTACAAGGTAATAATACAAGGGAAACCCTGCCTTCAAGCAGCTTACAGACTAGGTAGAGAAAAGTCACATACACATGGAAAAAGCACACAGAGGAGAGAAGTACCATCTAGGGTACAGAACAGTATAGGCAGTGGGGTCTAGAGCATGGAGAGCAGAAAGTGATCCACACAGGAGAAATGGGCAGGAAAGGCTGAATGGAGATGGGGCTTCAAGGCTGTTGGTTCTCAGAACAGGTGACTTGCTAACCTGCCCAGAAAGTGCAGGGGAGCCCAATGCCATGCCCTCTATGGCAGCCTTCCTCCTGGCACCACCTGGCAGACTTGGGAAAGTTACAACAGCCAAGTACAGGCAGAAGAAGTTTTGGGGGTTAATGAGTTTCGTTAGTGTGTTACTTTAATTGCTGTCATTATTTCTGTACATACGCCTAGAGGCTTGCAGTGAATGCATTTTATTATTAATATTAAGCATTTTGTACAGCACTTACTGTTTTCAAAGTGCTTTACAATCATTAATTAGTTATTCTTCCTGACACCCTGTTGAGGTGATCCAGGTCTTATTCACTCCCCTGCTCACTTATAAATGGTGGCCCAGTGTGTTGAGATTAAATGACTTGGCCAAGGTCACCAGACTCATCAGGGAAATGTTGGGATTAGAATGCCACTGTCTCCCTTCAGGCTGGAGCCGATGCTGTGAGACTCAGCAGTGTCTTTGGATGGAGCTCATAAATCTTACAGTAAATAAATAAATGGAGCTGAGGCACACAAAAAAAAATGGCTCCAAGGCCTCATGACTAAGGCCTGGGGATACCCCTGTCACAGTGGCACAGAACTGGAAATTTTTGAGAGAAGACCCAAACTGAGCTTTTGTCCTAACATCTCCTTCACCTCCTCGGAGCCTGTTTTAACGGGTCCTCCCGGAGACCCTCACTGTCCTTGTCGCTGGATCCTTTGCGTGTCCTTTTCACATTCCTTTTTAACTCTGAAGGCATTTACTGCCCAAAAGGGTTCCAAGATGTATAATAACATGGTGATGCCTGGAAGAACAGTGTGTCAATTTAATTTGAACCAATTTGCCAAGTCTGATGCACTTTCAGGACAGCAGCCCACCATGCGATGACACAAGGCTTCTCTTGTTAGGTTCTCAGCTTTGCTATTTCTCCTGCAGGTAATTACCTCTGATCAAGAGACCAATTGTAAACGCATTACATTTTGCTGACAATAAAAAGCTGGGGAGAAGCAGGAACTCCAGTTTGAGAGGCAAGGAAAATGCAACACGATGTGTTTCCCTCTCTAAGCTGCGATGCAGCAAATAAAATTCAGTATTGACAAACGAACTTTAATGCCATTGGCCAGGGAGAGGGCAGGTGGGAAGTGCTGACCTGCAAAAGAACATTTTCTGAAGGTGTCCCTGAACCGCACTATTGGGAAACTCACAGAGGGGATCATTAGAGCCAAGAGCCTCTGAGAGTTGTCTTTTTACTTTAAAATAATGCATCAGCTTGGAAAAGAGGATTTTTTTTCTCCCCCACTTCTTTCCCAACACCTGCCCACGCCCACTCTTGGATACTTCTGCCAATTGGAGTAGCTCTTGAAGACATTTTCAAGGGATTAGTGATCAAAACCGACATCCTGTAAGGAAATAGAGATTTTCTAAAAGCAGGAGTACCCGATTTAAATCCCCTTATGGCAGATGTTTTTTAAAGGAAAACCTGTTTCGCCTCAATGCGGGCAGGACAAGCCCAGCCTTGATTTATGCTCATTACTCTCTCAATCTTCCTTTCGGATGTGAGAGGGGATCATGACTGTTCAGTTCGTAGCACATTTCTCACTTTCGTTTTGATGGTATTTCCAGAAAAATGTCACAGAACCAGATGGGCCACCTTCCCCCGCAACTCCCCAAGTTAGCTTTACCTTCAAGGAGAAGAAAACACCATCAATGGTTTAGCACATACTTTGCAAGATTTCCTTTTTGGGGTTTGTTTACTTGTTTGAAGCACGTTTTCTATTTTCTGAAATGAGTGCATACTAAGGATCTATCACCCTGCTAAGTGTTGGGGCTCAATTGGGCTTGGCTGCACTTAGGGGACACACGAAGAAAAGATAGCAGATGGTGTCCTCCGGGAATTTACCATCTAGGTGAGTGAAGAGTATAGATTTAAAAACAACAACTCTGCTGAGATCTCCTAGAGATGGGTCAGATTACCGATAGACAATCAGGGTTACGGGGATTTGTGGGTCAGGCATGAGAATAATCTACTGGGAACTCATGGAGGAAGAAAGGTTTGAGCAAGGCGTTGGCAAATAAATAAAATATACCTACACACACACACACACACACACGCACAATTTTTTTGTTCTAGTCTAAAAGTCTCACTTGACCTAGAATTGCTGACCTGTGACACTCCTCTTTGAATTCTATATGATGCTCTCAAGCTTCTAGAAGCTGCAGAGGAACTGGGATTGGGGTTTACTTGGTTCACCCTAAAGACGTCCCAGGCTTCACTCTGTAGTTGTTTCCTCAGCACCGGACCTCATTCCTGGACACGAAGAACTCTGCTCTCTTCAATGTGTCTGTTTCTTTGGTGAGGCTCAAATTCCCTGAGTGGATCCACTAAAGCTCCCTCAGCTCACCTCATAAAACTCTCACAGGGCTCTGAAGCTCCCAAAGGAAGGCAAGTCGTGATTCCTCCTGGAGACCGCTCATTGTCACAGCCCCAGGCAGGCGGCAGCCTTTCCTGGTGGCTTTTCTCCATCTACCATGGATTCCTACTCGGGTCTTTTCAGAGTAGCAGTCAGTGCCTCACTGTACAAATTATTTTTGTGTGTCTGCAGTGTGCCAAAGTGTCATTTGTTTGAGTTGTCCTTAGTAATAATATGGAAAGAATAGTTAGTATTAATTAAACACCTATTGTTATTGTATGTAATGTAGTATGCTAAGTGCATTGCAACATCACTTCATAGTGATAACAGCCCTATGAAGTAGGTATATCTGTTGTCCCCAGGTTTAATGTGAATAACCTCGGGCTTAAAGAGGTTGCCAAGAATTTCAAGGTTGAACAACTAGTAGATGACTATGGTAAGGTTGAAAGCATCTCTGGCTGACTCTAAACTTTTGCTCTTAATCTCCGCATCCCTAACTGAACACAAAAGAAGATGATAATATGGAATAAATGCAAAATCGTTGTTCTTCCATTCAACAGTTTTTAACCCAGATGAAACCTTGGAGTTGAGAAAAAAGACATGCAAACAACCAAAATAGATATCAAAAATCCCATGCATGGATGCACTTTTATTCTACTAATAGAAGAATCATGCAGGCCCTCATTAAACGATTATTGATTTCTCTTTTACAAATAATCATTATCTTTTGTTCTTACCACTTCCCAAAGCAGATCAGAAAGAGCAATCACTCCCATTTTAATTTCCTGTTAGGAAATTGAAGTTGGTAGACTTTATTTTAATAGTAATATTCCCAAGGAAATAACGCTGGTAAGTAGAGGAGTCAGGATACAAATCCCAGTTTGTCTGAATCCTAACCATGATTTTTGAGGGGGTTTTATTCAAAAACATTCTCTAAAAGCAAATTCAAATGTCAAATTAGTCTTCAGGATTGTAAAGGGGATCATAAAGTATGGCTTTTTAGAATTGCAAAAAGACTTCTCAAATCTAAACGCTCATTTAATGGTTGATCTCTAAGTCTTCATGAAATATGATAAACGTGGTACTTAAAGGATTCTGGACTTTTTAATGCAGTTGTACCAACCAGACCAAAATCTGTCCTTAACCTAAAATGTGACTCTCCCATGGGTTAGCTATAATTAAACCAAAATATAGAAAGATATAATCCCTGAGAAGCTTTTCATGACTTAACGGACTGTACCATGACTGGAATGGAATCTTAAATCAATAGAGTGGTTTTCAGTCTTTTTGTCTTGACTTTTTTTCTAAATAAAGTAGTTTAAAAGCTAGTATCAACATTGTACTATTATGATTATCCATAAAAACTTTGAATAATCATGTCTCAACAGGCATAAAATAAAATACTGTCACAATAATGCAAATGAGTTGTTTTGAAAAGAATTTTCCACAGTCTGAATTAATGACTATGTTAAAAAGATATGAAGCCTTATTAAGGAATATTTTTCAGGTATGCAAACTCATAGTTCTCTAGCAGAGGCCTTACATATTTTTTCCAATGAATAAGTAGCAAACATGTAGTTAATGCAGGCCTTAGAGCTGAACCTCTTGAATAGACTGATTAGCCTACCATCTCTATTTTCAAACCTGTTTACACTATAACTCTGCCTCAAACCCATTTTATTTGAGGATTAAGTTCTTTAAGCACAAAGTTTTCTGTGTCTATATCTGAGCCACTTAAAAATTTTATCATAAGAAATTTCCATTCTATGAGGTCCATACTAATGACATGTTTATGACAAAACTCATGAAGATTTAGTCTCAGTAGAGGAATCTATAGAATTTACCTATTTCTCTCTGGATATGAGGGATTTAAAATATCCCCACAGGACATTTGTATAGCAGATACAACTTTGAAATCCCCAGATCTAATTTAATTTACTTCAACATGTGTTTACAAAAACGTCTGCAGAGAGGAGCTTCAAGATGGCAGAAGAGTAAAACACGGAGATCACCTTCCTCCCCACAAATATATCAGAAATACATCTACATATGGAACAACTCCTACAGAACACCTACTGAACGCTGGCAGAAGACCTCAGACCTCCCAAAAGGCAAGAAACTCCCCACGTACCTGGGTAGGGGAAAACAAAAAAGAAAACACAGAGAAAAAGAATAGGGACAGGACCTGCACCAGTGGGAGGGAGCTGTGAAGGAGGAAAGGTTTCACACACTAGGAAGCCCCTTTGCTGGCAGAGACTGCGGGTTGCAGAGGGGGGAGCTTTGGAGCCATGGGGGAGAGCGCAGAAACAGGGGTGCGGAGGGCAAAGCAGAGAGATTCCAGCACAGAGGAGCGGTGCCGACCAGCACTCACCAGACCGAGAGGCTTGTCTGCTCACCCGCCAGGACGGGTGGGGGCTGGGAGATGAGGCTCGGGCTTCAGTCGGATCCCAGGGAGAGGACTGTGGTTGGCTGCGTAAACACAGCCTGACGGGGGCTAGTGCGCCACGGCTAGCTGGGAGGGAGTCCAGGAAAAAGTCTGGAGCTGCCGAACAGGCAAGAGACTTTTTCTTGCCTCTTTCTTACCTGGTGCGCAAGGAGAGGGGACTAAGAGCACTGCTTAAAGGAGCTCCAGAAATGGGCGCAAGCCATGGCTATCAGTGCGAACCCCAGAGACGGGCATGCGACACTAAGGCTGCTGCTGCACCACCAAGAAGCCTGTGTGCAAGTACAGGTCACTATCCACACCCCCCCTCCCAGGAGCCTGTGCAGCCCACCACTGCCAGTGTCCCGTGATCCAGGGGCAACTTCCCCGGAAAAACACACGGCACGCCTCAGGCTGGTTCAACGTCACGCCGGCCTCTGCCACCACAGGCTCACCGCAAATTCCATAACCCTCCCTCTCCCCAGCCTGAGTGAGCCAGAGCCACCGAATCACCTGCTCTTTTAACCCCGTCCTGTCTGAGGGAAGAACAGACACCCTCAGGTGACCTACATGCAGAGGCGGGTCCAAATCCAAAGCTGAACCCCAGGAGCTGTGCGAACAAAGAGGAGAAAGGGAAATTTCTCCCAGCAGCCTCAGGAGCAGCAGAATAAATCGCCACAATCAACTTAATGTAACCTGCATCTGTGGAATACCTGAATAGAAAACAAATCATCCCAAATTGAGGAGGTGGACTTTGGGAGCAATGATATATATATATATTTTCCCTTTTTCTCTTTTTTTTTTTTTTTAAGTTGAGATAACTTCTTTTTTTTTAAGGTTTGCATTTTTTTAAATTTATTTATTTATGGTTGTGTTGGGTCTTCATTTCTGTGCGAGGGCTCTCTCTAGTTGCGGCAAGTGGGGGCCACTCTTCATCGCGATGTGCGGGCCTTCTCACTATCGTGGCCTCTCTCGTTGCGGAGTACAGGCTCCAGACGCACAGGCTCAGTAATTATGGCATGCAGGCTCAGTAATTACGGCTCACAGGCCCAACTGCTCTGCGGCATGTGGGATCTTCCCAGACCAGGGCTCGAACCCGTGTCCCCTGCATTGGCAGGCAGACTCTCAACCACTGTGCCACCAGGGAAGCCACCCTTTTTCTCTTTTTGTGAGTGTGTATGTATACGCTTCTGTGTGTGATTTTGTCTGTATAGCTTTGCTTTTACCATTTGTCCTAGGATTCTGTCTGTCTGTTTTTTTGTTTGTTTGTTTTATTACTTAAAATTTTTTTTTTCTTAATAATCATTTTTTATTTTTTCTTTTAATAACTTTATTTTATTTTATTTTATTTTATTTTCTTCTTTCTTTCTTTCTTTTTTTCTCTCCATTTTATTCTGAACTGTGTGAAGGACAGGCTCTTGGTGCTCCAGTCAGGCATCAGGGCTGTGCCTCTGAGGGGGGAGAGCCAACTTCAGGACACTGGTCCACAAGAGACCTCCCAGCTCCACATAATACAAAATGGTGAAAATCTCCCAGAAATCTCCATCTCAACACCAAGACCCAGCTCCACTCAATGACCAGCAAGCTACAGTGCAGGACACCCTCTGCCAAACAACTAGCAAGACACAAACACAACCCCTTCCATTAGCAGAGAGGCTGCCTAAAATCATAATGAGGCCACAGACACCCCAAAACACACCACCAGACAGGGACCTGCCCACCAGAAAGACAGGATTCAGCCTCATCCACCAGAACACAGGCAATAGTCCCCTCCACAAGGAAGCCTACACAACCCACTGAATCAACCTCAGCCACTGGGGACAGACACCAAAAACAATGGGAACTATGAACCTGCAGCCTGAGAAAAGGAGACCCCAAACACAGTAAGATAAGCAAAATGAGAAGAAAGAAAAACACACAGCAGATGAAGGAGCAAGGTAAAAACACACCAGACCTAACAAATGAAGAGGAAATAGGCAGTCTACCTGAAAAAGAATTCAGAATAATGATAGTAAAGATGTTACATAATCTTGGAAATAGAATGGAGAAAATACAAGAAACTTTTAACAAGGACGTAGAAGAGCTAAAGAGCAAACAAAGAGAGATCAACAACACTATAAATGAAATTAAAAATACTCTAGAAGGGATCAATAGCAGAGTAACTGAGGCAGAAGAATGGATAAGTGATGTGGAAGATAAAATAGTGGAAATTACTGCAGAACAGAAGAAAGAATGAAAAGAATTGAGGACAGTCTCAGAGACCTCTGGGACAACATTAAATGCACCAACATTCTAATTATAGGGGACCCAGAAGAAGAAGAGAGAAAGAAAAGGACTGAGAAAATATTTGAAGAGATTATAGTTGAAAACTTCATTAATATGGGAAAGGAGAGAGTTAATCAAGTCCAGGAAGCACAGAGAGTCCCATACAGGATAAATCCAAGGAGACACATGCCAAGACACATATTAATCAAACTATCAAAAATTAAATACAAAGAACAAATGTTAAAAGCAGCAAGGAATAAACAACAAGTAACGCATAAGGGAATCCGCATAAGGTTAACACCTGATCTTTCAGCAGAAACTCTGCAAGTCAGAAGGGAGTGGCAGGACATATTTAAAATGATGAAAGAGAAAAATCTACAACCAAGATTACTCTACCCAGCAAGGATCTCATTCAGATTTGATAGAGAAATTAAAGGCTTTATAGACAAGCAATAGCTAAGAGAATTCAGCATCACCAAACCAGCTTTACAACAAATGCTAAAGGAATTTCTCTAGGCAGGAAACACAAGAGAAGGAAAAGACCTACAATAACAAACCCAAAACAATTAAGAAAATGGTAATAGGAACATACTTATTGATAATTACCTTAAATGTAAATGGATTAAATGCTCCCACCAAAAGACATAGACTGGCTGAATGGATACAAAAACAAGACCCGTATATATGTTGTCTAAAGAGATCCACTTCAGACATAGGGACACATACAGACTGAAAGTGAGGGAATGGAAAAAGATATTCCATGAAAATGGAAATCAAAAGAAAGCTGGAGTAGCAATTCTCATATCAGACAAAATAGACTTTAAAACAAAGACTATTACAAGAGACAAAGAAGGACACTACAAAATGATCAAGGGATCAATCCAAGAAGAAGATATAACAATTGTAAATATTTATGCACCCAACATAGGAGCACCTCAATACATAAGGCAAATACTAACAGCCATAAAAGGGGACATCAACAGTAACACAATCATAGTAGGGTAATTTAACACCCCAGTTTCACCAATAGACAGATCATCCAAAATGAAAATAAATAAGGAAACACAAGCTTTAAATGATACATTAAACAAGATGGACCTCATTGATATTTATAGGACATTCCATCCAAAAACAACAGAACACACATTCTTCTCAAGTACTCATGGAACATTCTCCAGGATACATCATATCTTGGGTCACAAATCAAGCCTTGGTAAATTTAAGAAAATTGAAATCGTATCAGGTATCTTTTCTGACCACAACGCTATGAGACTAGATATCAATTACAGGAAAAAATCTTTTAGAAATACAAACACATGGAGGCTAAACAACACACTACTTAATAACCAAGAGATCACTGAAGACATCAAAGAGGAAATCAGAAAATACCTAGAGAAATATGACAATGAAAACATGACTCAAAACCTATGGGATGCAGCAAAAGCAGTTCAAAGAGGGAAGTTTATAGCTATACAAGCCTACCTTAAGAAACAAGAAACATCTCAAATAAACAACCTAACCTTACACCTAAAGCAATTAGAGAAAGAAGAACAAAAAAACCCGAAAAGTTAGCGGAAGGAAAGAAAGCATAAAGATCAGATCAGAAATAAATGAAAAAGCAATGAAGGAAACGATAGCAAAGATCAATAAAACCAAAAGCTGGTTCTTTGAGAAGATAAACAAAATTGATAAACCATTAGCCAGACTCCTCAAGAAAAAAAGGGAGAAGACTCAAATCAATAGAATTAGAATTTAAAAAGGAGAAGTAACAACTGACACTGCAGAAATACAAAGGATCACGAGACATGACTACAAGCAACTATATGCCCATAAAATTGACAACCTGGAAGAAATGGACAAATTCTTAAATGCACAAAGTTCCAAGACTGAACCAGGAAGAAATAGAAAATATGAACAGACCAATCAGAAACACTGAAATTGAAACTATGATTAAAAATCTTCCAACAAACAAAAGCCGAGGACCAGATGGCTTCACAGGCGAATTCTATCAAACATTTAAAGAAGAGCTAACACCTATCCTTCTCAAACTCTTCCAAAATATAGCAGAGGGAGGAACACTCCCAAACTCATTCTACGAGGCCACCATCACCCTGATACCAAAACCAGACAAAGATGTCACAAAGAAAGAAAACTACAGGCCAATATCACTGATGAACATAGATGCAAAAATCCTCAATAAAACACTAGCAAGCAGAATCCAACAGCACATTAAAAGGATCATACATTATGATCAAGTGGGGTTCATCCCAGGAATGCAAGGATTTTTCAATATATGCAAATCAATCAACGTCATACACCATATTAACAAATTGAAGGAGAAAAACCATATGATCATCTCAATAGATGCAAAGAAAACTGTCGACAAAATTAAACACTAATTTATGATAAAAACCCTCCAAATACTAGGCATAGAGGGAACTTTCCTCAATATAATAGAGGACATATATGACAAACACACAGTCAACATCATCCTCAATGGTGGAAAAACTGAAACCATTTCAATAAGATCAGGAAAAAGACAAGGTTGCCCACTCTCACCACTGTTATTCAACATAGTTTTGGAAGTTTTAGCCACATCAATCAGAGAAGAAAAAGAAATAAAAGGAATACAAATTGGAAAAGAAGAAGTAAAACTGTCACTGTTTGCAGATGACATGATACTATACATAGAGAATTCTAAAGATTTTAACAGAAAATTACTAGAGCTAATCAATGAATTTGGTAAAGTAGCAGAATACAAAATTAATGCACAGAAATTTCTTCCATTCCTATACACTAATGATGAAAAATCTGAAAGTGAAATTAAGGAAACACTCCCATTTACCATTGAAAAAATAATAATTCAATATCTAGGAATAAACCTACGTAAGGAGACAAAAGACCTGTATGCAGAAAATTATAAGACACTGAGGAAAGAAATTAAATGTGATACAGATAGATGGAGAAATATACCATGTTCTTGGATTGGAAGAATCAACATTGTGAAAATGACTCTACTACCCAAAGCAATCTACAGATTCAATGCAATTCCTGTCAAACTACCACTGACATTTTTCACAGAACTGGAACAAAAAATTTCACAATTTGTATGGAAACACAAAAGACCCTGAATAGCCAAAGCAATCTTGAGAAAGAAAAACGGAGCTGGAGGAATCAGGCTCCCTGACTTCAGGCTATACTACAAAGCTACAGTAAGCAAGACAGTATGGTAGTGGCACAAAAACAGAAATATAGATCAATGGAACAGGATAGAAAGTCCAGAGATAAAGCCATGCACATATGGTCACCTTATCTTTGATAAATGAGGCAAGAATATACAGTGGAGAAAAGACAGACTTTTCAATAAGTGGTGCTGGGAAACCTGGACAGGTACATGTAAAGGAATTAAATTAGAACACTCCCTAACACCATACACAAAAATAAACTCAAAATGGATTAAAGACTTAAATGTAAGGCCAGACACTGTCAAACTCTTCGAGGAAAACTTAGGCAGAACACTCTATGACATAAATCACGGTAAGGTCCTTTATAACCTACCTCCTAGAGAAATGGAAATAAAAGCAAAAATAAACAAATGGGACCTAAGGAAACTTAAAAGCTTTTGCACAGCAAAGAAAACCATAAACAAGAAGAAAAAGCAACCCTCAGAATGGGAGAAAATATTTACAAATGAAGCAACTGACAAAGGATTAATCTCCAAAACATACAAGCAACTCATGCAGCTCAATATCAAAAAAACAAACAACTCTATACAAAAATGTGCAGAAGACCTAAATAGACATTTCTCCAAAAAGATATACAGTTTGCCAACAAACACTTGAAAGAATGCTCAACATCATTAATCATTAGAGAAATGCAAATCAAAACTACAATGAGATATCATCTCACACCAGTCAGAATGGCCATCATCAAAAAATCTAGAAACAATAAATGCTGGGGAGAGTGTGGAGGAAAGGGAACACTCTTGCACTGTTGGTGGGAATGTAAATTGATACAGCCACTATGGAGAACAGTATGGAGGTTCCTTAAAAAACTAAAAATAGAAGTACCATACAACCCCGCCATCCCACTACTGGGCATATACCCTGAGAAAACTGTAATTCAAAAAGAGTAATGTACCAAAATGTTCATTGCAGCTCTATTTACCATAGCCAGGACATGGAAGCAACCTAAGTGCCTATCAACAGATGAATGGGAAAAGAAGATGTGGCACATATATACAATGGAATATTACTCAGCCATAAAAAGGAATGAAACTGAGTTATTTGTAGTGAGGTGGATGGTCCTAGAGGCTGTCATTCAGAGTGAAGTAAGTCAGAAAGAGAAAAACAAATACCATATGCTAACATATATATATGGAATCTAAAGCAAAAAAGAAAAGAAAATGGTCAGAAGAACCTAAGGGCAAGACAGGAATAAAGACACAGACCTCGTAGGGAATGGACTTGAGGGTACGAGGAGGGGGAAGGGTAAGCTGGGACAAAGTGAGAAAGTGGCATGGACATATATACACTACCAAACATAAAATAGATAGCTAGTATGAAGCAGCCGCATAGCCTAGGGAGATCAGCTTGATGCTTTGTGACCACCTAGAGTGGTGGGATAGGGAGGGTGGGAGGGAGGGAGGTGCAAGAGGGAAGAGATATGGGGACATGTATATGTATAACTGATTCACTTTGTTAGAAAACAGAAACTGACACACCATTGTAAAGCAATTATACTCTAATAAAGATGTTAAACAAAGTAAAATATCTGCAATGTATTTAACGCAGTTCTGGTGACTGAGAGATACAAGAGGAAGTGCAGAGTTTTCTCTGGGTAAACGTAAGCTTAGCTGAGAATAAAGGATTTGTACACATGAAATAACAAACAGATAAAGGAGAATGTGAAGTACAAATTCATGATTAAATGTGTTGTAGCAAGAGTGTATATTGGAATATCAGAGGAGAGGTCAAAATTGAAAATAGCATTGTCCTGGGATATTGAATGGCTGAACTCCCACCTGGGCCTCCACTGTGGAGAGGAGTGGTCATATAGAGATGGATGAAGGGTTTTCCACCAAAAGGACAGGGAAAGTCATGGCCTGCATTTGGGCAGAACATAGCAAGGTATGAAACAAACTGATGTGAAAGATACATTACAGAGGAGGGAAGATGAGGTTGGAAAAGAAGTTTGGTGCAGTGGATAGATGGTCATCCATATGCACTCCAATACAGACTTATACGATGTTCTTCCCTTATTCACAGAAATAACAATGGGCCCCAACTGTAACTTGGAGGGACTAGCCAGAGCTCCCTGCAGATTCCCATTGAAATATTTCTCATCTAGAGAACATTTGAAAGGATAGAGAAGGGCGCAAATGGCCAACAGGAGGACTTACTGAAATGAAAGCAGCAAAATAATTTCCCAGATTGCCACTGACTATTAAAATAGGCCATGAGGTCCATGGTTATTACTTTAACAATTAGTTAATTTTAGCAGCAGGGAGGCCATTACTGACCAGCTCACTCCTCTGCCCAGCATATCCTAACCAATGAGCTGTGATTGGGACAATAAAAATGAGATTATGCCTAGGCAATAAAATATTTAGACTTTTAATATGTTGGTGGAAATGGACTACATTTTAAAGTGACAGAGCATTATATTTCCCTTCTCTTTATTTTTCCAAGGCCAATATGCCTAATCGTTGCCTCAGCAATCTGAGAGAAGGTATAATAAAAGCAAAGAGTGTGAGAAGAAACAAAAATTAAGGAAATTCAAAAGAAAATTTGCAAACATGTCCTGTGTGCTAGAGTGAGTAAAAATACTTGGGTTTTATTTCTAAAATGGAAAGCAGTATATATGGAAAATTACCACATAAAAATAAAATTGACATAATTTATAAAGAATATGGGAATTAATGACACACATGTAATTTATCTGTGAGTGGTATCTATGGCTAATATCTTTATCAATAAACGCCACCCAAATGTAAGTCAATTGCCAATTTTAAATTAATTTGCAGAACACATGTAAATAATTTAAACGTTCTATATGCGAGTGAATGTAAATATTGCAAAACCCCGAGAATGGAAATGAGTATGCATAACTTCCTGCAACAATGAAGCCAACATTCCTATTGCTATTTTCTTTCAACTGAGGTGTTTCTACACCAAATGATAAGTGTAATGTAAACTTGAGACTTATCCTGAGGTGAGCATCCTGAGCTTTATCTTTCTTAAAATTGTCCTCACTGCATATGTACAGTAATGACCATCCAGTCAGAACTGGTTGCTCTTCACCCACTTGAGCATCGGTCTACACTTGAGCATTATTTTCTTACCTTATAGGGAATGTGCTTTCCCATTTTCTCTCCTTATACAAAGGGTACTTACACATATAACTTATTTTGTCTGTCTTGAAATATTGCACTCCTTGCTTGTAAGTGCACTAATTTCTTTCAATATATTAAAGATTTTCAATATTCTAAATAGAGCTGTTTGTGAAATGAATCAGTCAGGGGAGACTTTACAATGAGGTCAAAACCTGAGCATCCCTTGAAGGTCAAATATTGTTTGGATGGGGAAGAAGAGAAGGCAAAGATCTATGGCTGAAAGATAAGATCCAGATGAGAGAGAGTTTAAGGAATATACTTGCTAACTCTCCAAGAGCAAAGGCTACTACTTGGCATGAGGGAGACTCAATACAAAGCAATGCTAGAGAAACCTGCACCTTACTAATGGTCCTCCAAACCAGCTAGGTAAACCATGGGACACAACCATCTCCAGCTCAAGTATGCATCCCCTGGACCAGGAGTTGTCTTTACTTCAGCCTATTGGACGAGTAGCCCTTATTGCTTTCATGCATTACATCATCTTTGAGTTCTTGGCACATCAGTTAGCTTCAAATTTACTAGTATTCATTATTTGTTAAAAAAAAAAAAGGAAAAAGGAAAGAAAGAAAAAGGATAATTTACATTTCCTGATTCAAAGCCAGGGACTATTCATCATCGCCTGCACATCGCTTATAAAGATGATAAATGAATGTATAGTAACTGAACCCTAAAACAAAATAATGTGTTTTTCTTAAAGCTTCACAGGGCTGCATTTCCGTTGTAATTAGTTTACTTTTTTTAATCAAATTCTGTTAAGCGGCAGTCAAAATGAAAGCTGATTTTCAGACTGCTAAAAGCAGCCCAAAAAAGAAAAGAGAAAACAAGGGTTTTTTCACACTTAATACTACAAAAATATCAAGATAATTGCATAACTTTCAGAAACAGCAAGTATATAATCATGTCCTGATGATTGTATGATATTTAAATATAGGATGCTATAAGAGAACCTACCATTTGATAAAGAACTGGTTAAATTGCTATTCCATCTTTGGAAATTCATATAGAGAAAGACATCTTTAAATTTCTGCTGTTCTACATTGTTCATAGGATAAATTTCAAACCCCCAAATATTACCATTTAACTTCAGCACTTCATCCTAAAATTAACCCTTTTCTCTCAAAAGTATCTACTTATTCCATCATGTGGTTCCTTGTTTTTCAACTTCATGTTATTCTCTCTACCTGCAATGGTGTTACTGCTCAATTCTTTGCCTACCTAATTCCTACTTCTATCATCCTAGTTTACATCTCTTCTCTGAAAATCTTCCTGATGGTTCTGTTTCACAATGGCAGCTCATTCTGTAGCTACGCACATTTAACTTAGCACATATACACTTGTGACATTGTCTGTATTATATTTTTAGACTTTGAATGATTATTAGCATCTCAGATGGTTTCCAGGTGTGTGTCGCCCTATCTAGATTTCATAATCCTTAAGAGTGGAGGAGTCATGTCTAATAAAAGTTTCTATTGTTCATTGACTAACAACATTATGGGAAAGAAAGTGAACTCTCATCACACTATAGTAATAGTACTACCTAAGCAGTGTGAGTTCCCATCCACTGAATCTCAGCCTGGGAGGACCTGGGAGTCCAGATTAGCCTCACTGCTTTCCTCTTACCTAGAAGTCAAGTGGAGGGGAGGAACGTATGCCTGCTACCGTATTTGATATATGTTGAATATCTTTTTCTACACAGGAACTGTACTTGGAATGCATTTGAAGTATTTGAAAATCTTCTAAATAACCATGTCTTTTTGTTTTACATTCTTTCTTGCCACCATACTCTCATGTTCTGCAGCTCCTGTCGTCAAACCACATTTTCATCCACACAAAATGTCCTGAGACCATTATGCTCTTAACCTTCCTTTTCATTTACTATTAGGACTTAGTCTCAGATCTTGCCTTCTTTCTCCAAGCTAAACATTTGTTAATGACCTAGTCCCTAGAGTGTGACACCTTCCAGAGATGAGTCAGATGTTCACCATTCATGTGTTTGGTGCTCTGATCATGGGTAAGGGCTAGCATTGAATGAGCATAAACAATGTGCCAGGAAATATGTGATTTACAAATTTTTAATCTCATTTAAGTTTTCAATATTTGCGTATAACATGGCATCCTTACTGAAAGCCTTGGAGGAAGAGGTGCCTATCTTTTTATGTAAACCTAAGTTTTTATTTCAACTCTATATCTGTCCTCTCTGCAAGGATTTTTAGTCTTAGAGGCAGCCTCTCTCTCTCTCTCCTTCTTTCTTTCTTGATGTTTATAGGATGTTTGTTCTTTATATAAGATCTTATTTTCCCCCAAAATTAATTAGCTGTGAGTCTTCATGTTGACTTTGTCTGTATCGCAGAAAGCACTTTCAACCTGTATGCATAAGTCTTCCTTCACTTTAAGAAATGTTTCCTCTACTTTATTTGTATTCATACATTATGTTTGATATTCCTGTGATGCTCTTCTTTGGGAAAATCAGTTATCTAGGTAACTATGGCCATTTCTCTCATTTGGGAGTGGGAAATCTGAGGCACACAGGATCCACTACTAGCAGAGTCTTCACCTCTACAAACTTTTCTAAATTGTGTGTGTCTGTGGAGCATCAGCAGATAAGGGATGACTTATGTGATCAGGAAGCTGCCTTACTCTCATCACAGTAAGGATACAGTCATTCTCCCAATCTTGCAGCTCTCAAAATTGAGCTGCATCAGCATCACCTTTAGGGCTGGTTAAAACACAAATTGCTTGGCCTGACTCCTCAAATTTCTGATTCAAATGGGTTAAGGTAAGGCTTGAGAAGTTATAGCTCTAACAAATTTTCAGGTGATGCTGATGCTGCTTGTCCAGAGATCACACTTTGTGAATCACTGTCCTAGATAACTAATTTAAGTGATCTTCACTTGTCATTGTGACAAGGATTTGAAAATTGGTTCTTTTTTTTTTTTCAGAAATTACAAACCAATACATCTATCTACACCATCCAGTAGGGTATTTGTTTGCTTGTTTGTGTCTAAATTGGTTTCCAAATGGCAGTCAGAACAGGACAATCTACATGGTGGAAAATCTTTTCAAGTTCATCTTTCCCATTACTAATTAAGAAGATTCTAATCCTACATTTATTACTGTGAATGAGAACCTTGTTTTAACTGCTGCAATTTCTAATTTTTTTGACATTCTTTCTTTGCTTATGGAAATTACCTTCCTATCCATGTTATTATGTATTTCATCACATTGTAGCTTAATTTTAGAATTTTCAGCCCTTATGGTACTTATGGATCTCTTTCCTTACTTCATATAGGCTATGTCTTAAATCTTATTAAACATGCCATGGAGTTTTCTGAATTGTTTTCTGGTTATTTTAGTAAATCATTGTCAAAAGTGTTAGTTTTCTATTAATATTCAGGATAATTATTATATTCTTTTGCCTTCAGTATTTTCATCATAGGTTCTGGTCTGCTTTAGTTCAATAAAGGCACTTAGTGCTCTCTTTAGCTCTTCCATATTTGAAAGAGTGCTGGTCTATTTCAATCCAAACCTTTTCAAGACACATGATGTGTAATTATCCTTTGCTTACTCACTATTCACCTTGTGCTTGTAAAAAAACTAATAAGAACAACAACAAACTTTAGTTGGATGCTAATTTGACACAAAATCCAACCAGCTCAAAGCCATATTTAGAGCCAACTTACAGCAAGGGCTGCTTTGGTGGATTGAGATGATTAATATTTTACCCTTTTGCCTGATTCTTAGAACTGACATCATATATTTTAAATAAATAGATAATAGATATATAAGTAGATGCACTCATACACACATACATATATTTTAAATAATAAATAAACAATGAAACATAATAAAATAATCCCCAGTGTGCATTACTGTTAGGAATTTTCTCTGCTATTGACCAGAACATTGTATGTGTGGGATTTACCAATCAAAATACAAAAAACCCAATAGACAATCTTTCTTTGCACCACTATCCCACTCTCCTCCTGTCCTGCTGTCTAAAGATGAAAGGGATCAAACTCTATTAAAAAATGCTGCACCAAAGCAGTGATGTGGGGACGATCTCCTAGTGTTATGACAACATACACACTATAGACACTAGGTCTTGAACCCAAGGAGAAGACCATGGACAGGGGTAAATGAGTACCCTTAGTGTGGGGTCGCATGAATGGGCTGCATTATTTTTTTCAATCCAAATTCATGAACCATATAGATATTGAACTATCTCCAAGATTCTGGCAATGGCTTTCTGTCTGTCTTAGTTCTCCCAGCAGATATGAGTACTCATTTTTAATTTGCTGTCATAAAATTTCCACTGACAAATGTGCACAGAATATTCTAAGGATGCTATACTGAATTCTTTTTTACCAGAAATCAGAGTAAGCTTTCTCATATAAGTTTTATCTTTTTTTTTTTTCATAGTTTAAACCCTTCACTAACTCTCCATCACTGATCTCTTAAGCATGAGATCCAGAGACTTTCACATTCTGTTGTGGGCCTGTCGAAACTCCTGTCCTGCCACCCTTACCCACTGTTATGGACTGAACAGTGTCCTCCAAAAATTTCATATGCTGAAGCCCTAAGCCCCAGTGTAGCTGTATTTAGAGATGGGGCCTCTAAGGAAGTAATTAAGATTAAATGAGTTCAAAAGCATGAGGCCCTGATCCTATGGGATTAGTGTCCTTATGAGAAGAGACACCGGACAGCTCATGCTTGCTTTCTCTCTCTCTCTGTGCATGTCCGTGCATTGAGGAAAGGCCACTCGAGGACACAGTGAAAAGGCAGCCACCTACAAGCCAAGAAGCCAGAAAGTGAATTTTTCAGGACCTTGACCTTGGATTTTCCAGCCCCCAGAACTGAGAAACAGAACCAATAGAAGATATCTATATCTATATATCTATCTATATACACAGAGAGAGACAGAGAGATTATAAGGAACTGGCTCATGAAATTATGAAACTAAAAATTCCCAATATCTGCAGTAGGCAAGCTGGAGACCCAGAAGAGCTAATGGTGTAGTTGCAGTGCAAATCCAAAGGCCTGAAAACCATGAGAGTCAGTGTTGTAAGTTCCAGTCCAAGTGAAAGTCCAAAGTCGGGAGAAGACTGATGTCTGAGCTTGAAGAGAGTCAAGAGAAAACAGTGAGTTCTCCTTTGCTCAGCCTTTTAGTTCTCTTCAGATCTTCAGTGGATTGGATGAAGTCACCCATGTTGGAAAGGGCAATCTTTATTCAGTCTACTGATTTAAATGTTAATCTCATCCAGAAACTCCCTCACAGAAATATCCAGAATAACGTTAACCAAATATCAGGCACCTTGTGGTACAATCAAGTTAACACAGAAAATTAACCATCACAGTGCTCTGCTAGCCATCGTACTAATTATCAAAAACAGCACGGATTATGTGCCATTGTAATTCAGCTGAATGTCTCTTGTCTTATCATCTTGGTGTATATATTTCTTCTGCCCTGAATGGCTTCCTTCTGTATCCCTTTATTGTGTGTGTTCATCTAGAAAACCCCTACTCATTCTTTAAATCTCAACTCAAGGGCTAATTCCTTTGAATCTTCTGAAATCTTTAAGTAGAATTAATGTTTTCTCCCATTGTCATTTTAAGCAACAGATGAGACAGCCCATATCATGTTATATTGTAATTTTTTACTTATAAATATTAGAAGGTATGTTTCTCACTAGACTGTGAACTCCTTCAGCTCAAAATATGTGTCCTTATTTTTTAAATGTTTTTACACTTATTACAGACCATTATGTAAAAAGTGTTTCAATAAATCTCTGATGATTGAAGTAATGTATAGGTGAAAAAGAGCAGGGTTAGAAATCAAAAGGCAGGACAATGAAGCTGTGACAGGAATTAGCTAAGGGCATTTTTCCAGGACTCCTGATGGCAAAGCATAAGGTGGCTTCTTCTTGAGGCAAGCATAAGTACTCTATCCAGTTTCTGCTGTATTATACCATCTTCCCTGTTACCATTCCCTCTATTTTGTCAGGTAATGGGTGAGCTCCCATCAGAGAGCTCTGTGGGAGATGTGAACAGTCTTAGCATCAGGCATCTGAAGAATATAATTATCCTGAATATCTCCATGTGTAAGAATGTGGAGTGCAAAGGAGAGCAAGGCTGAGTTTACAAAATACTTCAAATGTCATTACTCAGGCCAGATCGAGCACAAAGCCCACTGGAACCAGACACAAAAGGATGGTGGATGACTGGGGGATGAAGAAGGAAGGGAGGGTAGGTAGACAAAGTCTGTGGAAACAGAAATAAAGGGAGATTTCCTGTTTGAGGTACAATGCTCCTCTACTTTGCATGACAGACAGGGACACAGGTGCTGGGCACCATGGCATCTGAGTAAGCTCATTCACAATGTTGGAGAAGCTCTTACAGTCCTGGTCTTAAAAACCCCTCTCAGGAAGCAGAATGTGTGTTTGGAGTTCTAGGACAGAGACAGGCAAGAAAATGGGAGTCTCTGTGGGGTTTAAGGACTGCCTTTGGCAGAGGTCCTTGGTAAGTGAAGGGTAAGGTTCTCCACTAATAGATGGAAAATGCTGAATGGAAATACAGGCACTCAATGTGGACCTCCCACCATGGGCTCCTATCTTTATGTCCAGGTTGATGGCCGTCATACTGTGGGTCACAGAAATGCACACCTCGCATACTTGTGTGTCTTACTTACATGATAAGAGAGGGCAAGAAGGGTAGTCTGCTAGGTTTGAATGTGGTCCCTTGTCTTTTCTGCTCCCAAATCACCTTGCGTGGGTCTTAGAAGCAAATACTTGTTTTCTCTAATTTTTATGGAACTGAGAACTTGCCTCTACATCATGGCTGAAAAATTTACAGCCAGTTCCCCTATAGCAATTTTATGGCAATTATATGCATATTGGCCTACATGGCCACAATAAGCATGCTTATCCTGACTGGTGGCAACACCATATTTCAGGTACCAAAGGGCTGCAGGTGAAGACATAAATTACTTTCTTCCTGCTCTCATTGCAGATATGTGTGCTGTGAAATGGAGGGAAAAAATTCAATGACAGGTCCAAGGAGAACTGAATCCACAATTAAATCTCCAAGCCCATATTCACACACAACACAAGGTTACCCTACAAGTCCTGGGAGTCAAGGCATTTGGATATGTTAGCCAGTTCAGCCTGAAGATGTTTGCTGGATCAGTCCATTCTTAGTACTGCTTGAAGTGGTGGAAACTTGTGTCACTGGCCCTGCCATGTGCTGGGTCTTTGAGGTGATGTCTTCGGTGTAGCAGGTAGGGCTCTGGAAAGCCCACATAGACCTAGTGTAACTGGTTTTCTGGTTGATGCTGCAGATCATCTCACCACTGGATTTTAATCAACTGGTGAGAAATGAGCACTATGACCACCCATGCTTTCTTGTGAAGTGGGATCTCTGCAGAGCCAAAGAGAATACCGTCTCATCAGGGGCTAGAAAATCTACAGACACTTCTATTGTCTCTGCCCTGAGGAAAGACTGTCTGAGATGTGGGAGAAGCTTTGTCTAAGGAAACCAGTGAGGGCAGCATAAGTACTACTTCTGAGTGCAATCATCTGGAGTGTGAAGGTTTCTTCTCTCCCCACTCCTCTGGCTTCCATATTTGCAAATTTCATTAATGCCCATTTAACAGTCACTTGAGTTCCCATCCTACTTGAGTTCATAGGAAGTGCAATACTTTACCAGATATTCATCCCAAGGAATTCTGGGAATTTCCAAGGAATGCTTATTATCTGTCACTTAAGCAACCAGCTTTTTCAGAGGCTTCAGATAACATTGCTTTCTCCCCTTACATCACCTCTCTCCAAACCAAAACTGAGTCCCACAGGTGACCACTGCTGTGCCTTGACTACATCATCTGAAGCAGGCATGGAGCCTACTCTAAACAATAGATAAGACCAGACTATAGGAGTTTAAGATATTTTTATCAAAGGCTTCAAGATAATAGATTTACAATAGAGAAAATCTCTCATCAATTGCTACAAAATGTGAGAATTTCTAGATTGGATAGGCTGTACCTTCCATATAACCATGCCCCCCGTTGGAATACTTAGACTTTTTCCTCCTATTTGAAGTACTGACTCTTCCCCAACACCTCAAGATGCAGAATGTGTGTGTGTGTGTGTGTGTGTGTGTGTGTGTGTGTGTGTGTGTGTGAAGGGGGGTTGGTTCTTCTCATTCTCAGCCTCACAGTCATGCCTGGGTCAGCATAATAATCTGTAGACATACAGCTCTGTCACAATGACACAGATTTATATCATGACACTAAACAGATTATCCCCTCTGTGTTACCTATATATAATCCACAAGCTCACCAAAATATTTCCTGCCCTGAAAAATATTATTAGATAAGGTAACAGTGACTTCATTTCATTGAGACATTACCAGTCTCCAGGATTACTATCCTAAGAGTACTACATGTGTTAATGTGTTTAATCTTCACAATAATCTTATAAGATAATAATAATAATAATTACATTTCTCTAATTAGGAAAATTAGATACAGATAAGTTAAATACCTCCCAAAACAAGAAAAAAAGTAGCAACTAAACAGATGTAAATACTGAGAAACAGGACAAAAAAATTGCTGAAGTTTTAGAATAGTAGTATATTTATCTCCTATCCTTCCTATAGCTTGCCCTGTCCCCAGCTCTGCCTCTAGCCATAAAGTGTAAATGATAATTGTGTCTAGTCTCATAGCCTCCATAGAATCCTGAGAACAACTTGGTAAGACCTTGTCCTGCTGTATGAACATTTCCATTGGGTGGTGAATGGCCCCTTCCACAGACAGGACATCCTATCACTAGGCCTGGGCTAGGTCCTGAAAAGGAATGATTCTCCTCATAACCAACAGCATGGTGGAGTTGGCACCACTTGAAGGCAGGCACGTTTATTAGACTTTACTTAGTCAATTGATCACTGACTCTCCATCCTGGTTTTCCTTCACTCCATTTCTGGCTCCTTTTAACATGTCACTGCCCAAACAAAATTCCTAAGTGTAGAGAGAACATAATACTCTGAGACCTCTTTTCCTAGTAAACTTATTTGGCCTCAAAGAAGGGCTTAAGATTGGCCATAGATAGGAAAGGCTTTCCCCTAGATTCCTGATTCAGCTATACCCACCTGCAATAGGGAATATTGAGCACACCTCTGAATCTCTGAATTCCATTCCATGCAGTATGCAGAAAGATCCTCCTGGTCCTACTAGAAAAAGTATTGGTTCCTTCCTCAGAATGGCCAAATTGATAATCATTGGAAAGTCTTTCCTGCATGGATACATAGCTGGATGTGGGTCATGGAGGGTCATGGCTGTGATCTACTGAGCCAGGGAGAGGGCAGTTAGGTTTCTAAGTTTCTCCAGTGCACTGCACTATCTAAGCCCAGCTGCCTAATTGAGCCCTGTAGGCCTAGGTGTTAGTAAAAGTCTTGCTGACTTAAGCCTTTTAATGAAAGTGAGGGGGCTCTTAACCTGAGAAAGCATCTGATGTTGAGCAGGTATTCAAACACTGGTAAGTTGGATAACAGATTAGAAACACAAGACCTTTTTATTGCTTATTTGCAATAGAGAAGCACCATATATTCTTGATCAATTCACCAGTTATACACATTTGGGAATACAACTCAGAAAAAAAAAGAACAAAATACTGATATATATACACAATGACATGGATCTCAAAACATTAAGCTAAGTGAAAGGAGCCAGACACAGAGACGACATCGGCGATTGCCTGGCCCAAAGCTGGAGTGGGAGGGGGAATTGACAGCAGTGATACAAGAGGAAACTTTTGGGGGTGGTAAAAATGTTTAAACCTTCAAAGTTATGATGGTTTCATGACTGTACACATTTACTAAAACTCATCAAATTGTAAACTCAAAATAGGTGAAGTTTAAGGTATTTAAATTATGCTTCCCTAAAGTCACCTGCACACATATACACAAATCCAAATCCAAAAGAAAGTTCTGAAGCAGATATCAAAAACTAGAGAATAAATAAGAAGAGCCAGATGATACAGTAAAAGAGACAATAGCTTGCAGGCTAAAAGAATGTCAAGAGTTCTCTCCTGGGTTTGGGATTGATATATACACACTGTTATATTTAAAATAGATAACCAACAGGGACCTACTGTACAGCACAGGGAACTCTGCTCAATATTCTGTAATAACCTAATTGGGAAAAGAATTTGAAAAAGAATTGATACATGTATATGTATAACTGAATCACTCTGCTGAACACCTGAAACTAACACAACATTGTGAATCAACTACACTTCAACATAAAATTTTTTTTTTTTTAATTTTTAATAAATGAAAGAGTTCTCTTCTGGAAAACTAAATGTCACCCACAATTCTTGTTCAAACTTCCAATAGGCAGAGACTACTGAAAACTGACTTGAATTCACTTGAGAGTAAAACCAGACCTGAACTAACATTAAACTGCCAATACAGTATGAAAATTCAGAGGTTCGACTCCAGAATATTAATGTGTTTATAGGTTTGTGCTCCAGACATTGCTGTATATACTGTATTATCATTCTAAAATTCAGAAACATATCTGATCCTAAGATTTTCAAATAGACTGTGGGTCTGTATCTAAAATGGTATACAAAACCCAGTTCAGTCTACCTCCTGAGTAGGGAAAAACCCACTTCCTCCCTACCATGTTTCTTCCTTGTCTGTCTCCTTTACCTTCACAGAGAACACTTCACTTCTGACAGTTGTGGTCGCCAAATGTGTGGAAGTTTTTCCCCACACCAAGCAATTCTTTGCAACACTAGATGGGTGTTATATAATTCAACTCAACTCTGACACTATCAACTGGAGATAGCATTAGACCCACAGGTTAAGACTTCAGTCCCACAAGGCTGCCCCCCGCCACACACATACACATACACACACACACACTTTTGACACTAGTCGCAAGTCCAGGTTATCACCTGTAGTTCTGACCAACCTGCTATAGATTGGAGGCTCCAACAACCCCTTCTTTGGGGTTTAGATGCCAGTTGCAAGTCCAAGTTGTCACCTGCACTTTTGACTGACGGGTTGTAAATCAGAAGTTTCCACAACCTCCTCTTTGGGTTCCATTAATTTGTTAGAGCAGCTCACAGAATCCAAGAAACGTTTTACTTACTAGATCACAGGTTTGTTACAAAAGGATGTAACTCAGGAACAGCCAGATGGAAGAGATGCACAGGGAAAAGTAAGGGAAAAGGGTGCAGAGCTTCCAGGCTCTCTTGGAGCATGACATTCTCCCCAAATCTCCACATGTTCACCAACCAGGAAGTTCTCCAAACTCTGTCCTTCTGGGTTTTTAATGTAGGCTTCATTACATAGTCATGATTGATTAAATCATTGGCTTTTGGTGATTGATTCAAACTCCAGCCTCTCTCCCCTCCCCAAATGTTAGGGGGATAGGGAGCTGGGGGCAGTACTGAAAGTTCCAAACTTCTAATCACCTGGCTGGTTCCCCTGGCAACCAGTCCTCATCTTTAGGTCACCTAAGGACTTTCCAAAAGTCAGCTCATTACCATAACAAAAGACACCTTTAACACAGGAAATTCCAAGGATTTTAGGAGCTCTTGCCAGGAACTGGGACAAAGACCAAGTACATATTTCTTATTATAAGTCACCATATCACAGTATAACATTATAGAAATTCAATTAGCTTCAAAGGCTGTAGTAGAGCTTCCCTGACCTACACTGATGAGTCACTAGGAGTATAGTGTGAACACACACACACACACACTCTTTGACTGACAAATCCTTAAAAAGTACAAGAGCACTGGATTAGTGAAATCTGATAGAGAAGAGTGAAGGAAAAATGAAGACAACAACAAAAAAAGAGGCAAACTGATGGAGTGAGGATGATACAGTGATAAAGTCTGACCTTCTGATGAAACAATACCATAGATCAGACCTAATTGGCACCTAAATTCCCTAAAGAGAAATGGTATCAGACTGAAGAGAGGAGGCACATTTTTACTCAATTACAATCATAACAAATGTATGTCTGTTATGGCATCATTCATACACAGTATTGGTTTTGGGTGTCCTTATTTCTATATGGTTCCTATTGCAGACTATGTTTCCTCAGTGATGAATAGAACTGAGCACATTCAACCAGCATGAATAAAATGTACACAGCATTGCTCTCTGTCAATTCAAGGAAACAGACCAGATTGGAAAATGACAAATGCAATTGATGTGTATAACAGAAGAAATAGCCTGATAAAGAAGGAAGTATATATACCTATATACATGAACCTCATCTAAAGAACTCCTTCCATTCAATTATATAACACATATAATAAGTCATTTCCTCAAATCTGTATTTCTCTTCTTAGTTCCAAACCTTACTTGGAAATACCTTCTATTATTGTGAGGCTGAAATTAAAAAATGAATATAAAAGGGTTTTCTTTGATACCAATTAGCATACATCTACAGCATCATTTTTAATGACCACTTTATAGGGATATACCCAACTTACTGATACAACCAATTATTGTTAGTCATGTCTATTGTTTCTAGGTATATATCTCATATGAAAATGGAATTTAAAAGTTTCATACGTATCTTTATTTTCTTATCTAAATATTTAATTTGGAAACAAAATCATAAAAATATTATTAATATGTCAAAAGAGTTTTTTTTTAAATCAACATTATCAAGGAAAATTACATAATATAAAATGCACAATTTATAAGAATATAGTACACTGCATTTTAACAAATGTATGCATCCATGAAACCACCATGACAATTAAGATACATAACATTTCTATAACCCTACACAAGTTGTCTTGACCCCCTTGCCAATAAATTGTCATTCCTTGCTCCTCACCCCAGAAAATCACTGTTTTATATCACTTAAATTAAGATCTATATTTATAAATGAAAGCATACAGAAATTACAGTTTTGCATTTGGCTTCTTTTGCTCAGCATAATATTTTTGAGATTTATCCATATTGTTAACTTTACCATGAGTCTGTTTCTTTTATTACAGACTAGAAGTCCATTGAATGGATATACCAGAGCTGCTAAGAACAAGTCTTTGGGTAGCATGTGCTTTCATTTCTCTTGGGAAAATACCAAAGATTAAAATTGTAGAGTCATATAGTAAATGTAGAGCTTTATTAGAAACTGCTTAATTATTTCCCAGAAGAGTTGTATCAGTTAACATTTGTCACCTGCAATGTATGAGAATTCCACTTTTGTTCCTCATCTTCAACAAAACAATATTATCAGACTTTAAAAAATAAATATATTAGCCATTCAGCTTCATTTATAGTGGCTATCTCATTGTGGTGTAAAATTTCATTTCCCCAATGACTAATGTTGTTGAGCATAATTTCATATGCTTATTGGCTGTTCATAGCTTTTTTTTTTTTGAAGTGTCTTTTAAATACCTCTGCACATTTTTAATTGGATCATTTATCTTCCTAGATTATTTGAGTTATTTACATATTCAAGATACAAGTAACAAGTATCTTTTTAATATAATAATTGTGACTCTCTCATATCAACTATATGTCAATTTAAAAAAATAAATAAGATAAAAAATAATTGTGGGAGGAGACTCCTTCAAGATGGCAGAGGAGTAAGATGTGGAGACCAACTTTTTCCCCACAAATACATCAAAACTACATCTACATGTGAACAATGCCTACATAACACCTACTGAACACTGGCAGAAGACCTCAGACTTGCTGAAAGGCATGAAACTCCCCACGTATCTGGGTAGGGCAAAAGAAAAAACAATAAAACAGAGACAAAAGAATAAGGATGGGACCTGCACCTCTTGGAGGGAGCTATGAAGGAGGAAAACTTTCCACACACTAGGAAGTACCTTCACTGGCAGACACAGGGGGTGGGGGTGGGGTAAGCTTCAGAGCCATGGAGGAGAGCACAGCAACAGAGGTGCAGAGGGCAAAGTGGAGAGATTCCCGCACAGAGGATTAGTGCTGACCAGCACTCACCAGCCTGAGAGGCTTGTCTGCTTACCTGCCGGGGTGGATGGGGTCTGGGATCTGAGGCTGGGGCTTCGGAGGTCAGATCCCAGGGAGAGCACTGGGGTTGGCTGTGTGAACACACCCTGAAGGGGGCTAGTGCACCACAGCTAGTGGGGAGGGAGTCCAGGGAATAGTCTGGGATTGCCTAAGAGGCAAGAGACCATTGTTTTGGGATGCACAAGGAGGGGGGATTCAGAGTACCACCTAAATGAGTTCCAGAGATGGGTGTGAGCCACGGCTATCAGTGCAAACACCAGAGACGGGCATGAGGCTAAAGATGCTGCTGCAGCCACCAAGAAACCTGAGTGCAAACACAGGTCACTATCTACACCTCTCTTCCTGGGAGGCTGTGCAGCCTGCCACTGCCAGGGTCCCATGATCCAGGAACAACTTCCCTGGGAAAGCTGTTCCTTCCCAGGAACAACTTCCCTGGGAAAGCTTCCACCTCAAGCTGTTGCACAGTCATGCTGGTCTCTGCCTCCGAGTTTCGCCCCACATTCTGTACCCCTCCTTCCCCTTGGCCTGAGTGAGTCAGAGCCCCCTAATCAGCTGCTACATTAGCCCCACCCTTTCTGGGGGTGGAACAGATGCCCTCAGGTGACCTATACAGAGAGGCAGGGTCAAATCCAAACCTGAACCCGAGGAGCTGTGCAAACAAAGAAGGGAAAGGGAAATTTCCCCCAGCAGGATCAGGAGCAGTGGATTAAATCTCCAC
The DNA here is from genome assembly GCF_949987535.1 of Balaenoptera acutorostrata. NCBI lineage: Eukaryota > Metazoa > Chordata > Mammalia > Artiodactyla > Balaenopteridae > Balaenoptera > Balaenoptera acutorostrata. Next base: position 39,942,040 of record NC_080076.1, read on the forward strand.
AATCAACTTGTTCTACACTGCAACTCTGGAATACCTGAATAGACAACAAATCATCCCAAAATTTGGGTGGTGGACTTTGCGAACAACTGCAGACTTGAGGTTTCCTTTCTGCATCTAATTTGTTTCTGGTTTTATGTTTATCTTAGTTTAGTATTTAGAGCTTATTATCATTGGGAGATTTGTTTATTGATTTGGTTGCTCTCTTCCATATATATATATATATATATATATATATATATATATATATATATATAATTTTCCTTTTTCTCTTTTTGTGAATGTCTATGGATATGCTTCTTTGTGTGATTCTGACTGTATAGCTTTGCTTTTGCAATTTGTCTTAGGGTTCTGTCTGTCCTTTAATTTTTTTTTTTTTTTTTTGTAAAGTTTTTACTGCTTGTTATCATTGGTGGGTTTGTTTTTTGGTTTCATTGCTTTCTTCTGTCTTTCTTTCTTCTTGATTTTTTTAAGTACTTTTTAATTTTTAATATTTTTTTATTTTAATAAATTTATTTACTTTTTAATTTCTTTTGTTTTTCTCCCTTTTCTTCTGAGCTGTGTGGCTGATAAGGTCTTGGTGCTCTGGTCGGGTGTTAGGACTGAGCCTCTGAGGTGGGAGGGACGAATTCAGGACATTGGTCCACCAAAGACCTACTGGCACCACGTAATATCAAATGGCAAAAGCTCTCTCAGAGATATACATCTCAACGCTAATACCCGCTCAACTCAACGACCAACAGGTGACAGTGCAGGACAAACAACTAGCAAGACAGGAACACAACACACCCATTAGCAGAGAGGCTGACTAAAATCATAATAAGTTCACAGACACCCCAAAACACACCACTGGATGCAGTCCTGCCCACCAGAAATAAAAGATCCAGCTTCATCCACCAGAACACAGGCACTAGTCCCCTCTGACAGGAAACCTACACAACAAGCTGAACCAACCTTAGCCACTGGGAGCAGACACCAGAAACAATGGGAACTACAAACCTGCAGCCTGAGAAGAGGAGACCCCAAACACAGTATGTTGAGCAAAATGAGAAAACAGAGAAATACAGAGCAGATGAAGAAGCAAGGTAAAAACCCACCAGACTTAACAAATGGAAAGGAAACAGTCAGTCTACCTGAAAAAGAATTCAGAGTAATGATAGTAAAGATAATGCAAAATCTTGGAAATAGAATGGAGAAAATACAAGAAACGTTCAACAAGGACATAGAAGAACTAAAGAGCAAACAAACAACCATGAACAACACAATAAATGAAATTTAAAATTCTCTAGAAGGAAACAATAGCAGAATAACTGAAGCAGAAGAAAGGATAAGTGACCTGGAAGATAAAATAGTGGAAATAACTACTGCAGGGCAGAATAAAGAAAAAAGAATGAAAAGAATTGAGGACAGTCTCAGAGACCTCTGGGACAACATTAAATGCACCAACATTCGAATTATAGGGGTCCAAGAAGAAGAAGAGAAAAAGAAAGGGAATGAGAAAATATTTGAAGAGATTATAGTTGAAAACTTCCGTAATATGGGAAAGAAAGTAATCAAGACCAGAGAGTGCAGAGAGTCTCATAAAGAATAAATCCAAGGAGAAACAGGCCAAGACACATATTAATCAAACTATCAAGTTAAATACAAAGAAAAAATATGAAAAGCAGCAAGGGAAAAAGAACATATAATATACAAGGGAATCCCCATAAGGTTAACAGTTGATCTTTCTGCAGAAACTCTGCAAGCCAGAAGGCAGTGGCAGAACATAGTTAAAGTGATGAAAGGGAAAAACCTACAACCAAGATTACTCTACCTAGCAAGGAACTCATTCAGATTCGATGGACAAAATAAAACCTTTACAGACAAGAAAACGCTAAGAGAATTCAGCACCACCAAACCAGCTTTACAACAAATGCTAACGGGACTTCTCTAGGCAAGAAACACAAGAGAAGGAAAAGACCTACAATAACAAACCCAAAACAATTAAGAAAATGGTAATTGATACATACATATTGATAAGTACCTTAAATGTAAATGGGTTAAATGCTCCAACCAAATGACATAGACTGGCTGAATGGACACAAAACCAAGACCTGTATATATGCTGTCTACAAGAGACCCACTTCAGACCTAGGGACACATGCAGACTGAAAGTGAGGGGATAGAAAAATATATTCTATGCAAAGGGAAATCAAAAGAAAGCTGGAGTAGTAATTCTTATATCAGACAGAATAGACTGTAAAATAAAGACTATTACCAAAGACAAAGAAGGACACTACATAATGAACAAGGGAACAATCCAAGAAGAAGATATAACAATTGTAAATATTTAGGCACACAACATAGAAGCACCGCAATACATAAAGCAAATGCAAACAGCCTTAAAGAGGAAATCAACAGTAACACAATAATAGTAAGGAACTTTAACACCTCACTTTCACTAATGGACAGATCATCCAAAATTAAAATAAATAAGGAAACACAAGCATTAAAAGGTACATTAAACATGAAGGACTTAATTGATATTCATAGGACATTCCATCCCAAAACAACAGAATATACTTTCTTCTCAAATGCTCATAGAACTTTCTCCAGGATAGATCATATCTTGGGTCACAAATCAAGCCTTGGTAAATTTAAGAAAATTGAAATCGTATCAAGTATCTTTTCTGATGACAACACTATGAGACTTGATATCAATTACAGGAAAAAAAACTGTAAAAAATACAAACACATGGACACTAAAGAGTATGCTGCTAAATAACCAAGAGATCACTGAAGAAATCAAAGAGGAAATCAAAAAATACCTAGAAACAAATGACAATGAAAACACGATGACCTGACCCAAAACTTATGGGATGCAGCAAAAGCAGTTCTAAGATGGAAGTTTACAGCAATACAATCCTACCTCAAGAAACAAGAAAAATCTCAAATAAACAACCTAAACTTATACCTAAAGCAATTAGAGAAAGAAGAACAAAAAAACCACAAAGTTACCAGAAGGAAAGAAATCATAAATTTCAGATCAGAAATAAATGAAAAAGAAATAAAGGAAACAATAGCAAAGATCAATAAAACTAAAAGCTGGTTCTTTGAGAAGATAAACAAAATTGATAAACCATTAGTCAGACTCAGCAAGAAAAAAAGGGAGAAGACTCTACTCAACAAAATTAGAAATGAAAAACGGGAAGTAACAACTAACACTGCAGAAATACAAAGGATCATGAGAGATTACTACAAGAAACTATATGCCAATAAAATGGACAACCTGGAAGAAATGGACAAATTCTTAGAAAAGCACAACCCTCCGAGACTGAACCAGGAAGAAATAGAAAATATAAACACACCAATCACAAGCACTGAAATTGAAACTATGATTAAAAATTTTCCAACAAACAAAATCCCAGGACCAGATGGCTCCACAGGTGAATTCTGTCAATCATTTAGAGAAGAGCTAAAACCTATCCTTCAAAAACTCTTCCAAAATATAGCAGAGGGAAGAACACTCCCAAACTCATTCTACAAGTCCACCATCATCTTGATACCAAAACCAGAAAAAGATGTCAGAAAAAGAAAACTACAGGCCAATATCACTGATGAATACAGATGCCAAAATCCTCAACAAAATACTGGCAAACAGAATCCAACAGCACGTTAAAAGGATCATATACCATTATCAAGTGGGGTTTATCCCAGGAATGCTAGGATTCTTCAATACACACAAATCAATCAATATGATAAACCAAATTAAAAAATTTAGGGAGAAAAACCATATGATCATCTCAATAGATGCAGAAAAAGCTTTTGACAATATTCAACATCCATTTATGATAAAAAAAATAACCCTCCAGAAAGTAGGCATTGAGGGAACTTAACATAATAAAGGCCATATATGACAAACCCACAGCCAACAGCATTCTCAATGGTGAAAAACTGAAACCATTTCCACTAAGATCAGGAAAAAGACAAGGTTGTCAACTCTCATTGCTATTATTCAACATAATTTTGGAAGTTTTAGCTGCAGCAATCAGAGAAGAAAAAGAAATAAAAGGAATCCAAATCAGAAAAGAAGAAGTAAAACTGTCACTGTTTGAAGATGACATGCTACTATACACAGAGAGTCCTAAATATGCTACCAGAAAAACTAGTAGAGCTAATCAATGAATTTGGTAAAGTAGCAGGATATAAAATTAATGCACAGAAATCTCTTGCATTCTTATACATTAATGATGAAATATCTGAAAGAGAAATTAAGGAAACACTCCCATTTACCATTGCAACAAAAAGAATAAAATACCTAGGAATAAACCTACCTAAGGAGACAAAAGACCTGTGTGCAGAAAACTATAAGAGACAGATGAAAGAAATTAAAGATGATACTAACAAATGGAGAGATATACCATGTTCTTGGATTGGAAGAATCAACATTGTGAAAATGACTCTACTACCCAAAGCAATCTACAGATTCAGTGCAATCCCTATCAAACTACCAATGGCATTTTTCACAGAATTAGAACAAAAAATTTCACAATTTGTATGGAAACACAAAAGACCCCGAATAGCCACAGCAATCTTGAGAAAGAAAAATGGAGCTGGAGGAATCAGGCTCCCTGACTTCAGACTGTACTACAAAGCTACAGTATTCAAGACAGTGTGACACAAAAACAGAAATATAGATCAATAGAACAGGATAAAAAGCACAGATATAAACCCATGCACGCATGGCCACCTTATCTTTGATAAAGGAGGCAAGAATATAAAATAGAGAAAAGATAGCCTCTTCAATAAGTGGTGCTGGGAAACCTGGACAGCTACATGTAAAAGAATGAAATTAGAACACTCCCTAACACCATACACACAAAAAAATTCAAAATGGATTAAAGACCTAAATATAAGGTCAGACACTATAAAACTCTTATAGGAAAACATAGGCAGAACACACTATGACATCCTTTTTGACCCACATCCTAGAGAAATGGAAATAAAAAACAAAAATGAACAAATGGGACCTAATGAAACTTAAAAGCGTTTGCACAGCAAAGGAAACCATAAACAAGATGAAAAGACAAACCTCAAAATGGGAGAAAATATTTGCAAACGAAGCAACTGACAAAGGATTAATCTCCAAAATATATAAGCAGCTCATGCAGCTCAATATCAAAAAAAAAAAACAACAACAACAACAACCCTATCCAATAATGGGCAGAAGACCTAAAAAGATATTTCTCCAAAGAAGATATACAGATTGCTAACAAACACATGAAAGATGTTCAACATCACTAATCATTAGAGAAATGCAAATGAAAATGACAATGAGGTATCACCTTACACTAGTCAGAATGGCTATCATCAAAAAGTTTACAAACACTAAATGCTGGAGAGGGTGTGGAGAAAAGGGAACCCTCTTGCACTGTTGGTAGGAATGTAAGTTGATACAGCCACTATTGAGAACAGTATGGAGGTTCCTTAAAAAATGAAAAATAGAGCTACCATATGACCCAGTAATCCCACTACTGGGATATACCCTGAGAAAACCATAATTCAAAAAGACTCATATACCACAATGTTCACTGAAGCTCTATTTACAATAACCAGGACATGGAAGCAACCTAAGTGTCCATCAACAGATGAATGGATAAAGAAAATGTGGCACATATATACAATGGAATATTACTCAGCCATAAAAAGGAATGAAACTGAGTTATTTGTAGTGAGGTGGATGGACGTAGAGACTGTCATACAGAGTGAAGTAAGTCAGAAAAAGAAAAACCAACACCGTATGGTAACACATAGTTATGGAATCTTAAAAAAAAAAAAAAATGGTTCTGAATAACCTAGGGTCAGGACAGGAATAAAGACACAGACGTAATGAACGGACTTGAGAACATGAGGAGGGGAAGAGAAGGTAAGCTGGCACGAAGTGAGAGAGTGGCATGGACATATTTATACTGTGAAATGTAAAATAGATTTCTAGTGGGAAGTCACCACATAGCACAGGGAGATCAGCTAGGTGCTTTGTGTCCACCTAGAGGGGTGGGATAGGGAATGTGGGAGGGAGATACAAGAAGGAGGAGATTTGGGGATGTATGTATATGTAAAGGTGACTCACTTTGTTATACAGCAGAAATTAACACATCATTATAAAGCAATTATATTCCAATAAAGACGTTAAAAAAAAAAAAAAAAAAAAGAATTGTGGATCTCCTGGTCTGCAACTTACTCTTTCAAACACTTGAAAGTGTCTTTCAAAAATCAGAATTTATATCAATAATGATCAATAGATAGATGAATTCCATTTTCTGAAATTATTCTTAAGTTTCATGATTTTTGTGTCTTAATAAATCTTTGTTTACCGTAAGTTAGCAATATTTTTCTCTATTTTTTAAACAAATTTTATAATTTACATTTTCATTTACAGTTTATTCAACATTAACTTTTGTGTATGCCAAATCTCTTCCTGCCATGAAAGCCAGGAGTTCCAGTAAGGAAAAAAATTTAGACCTAAAATTTCTATCCACCCAAGCTACCATTCAAATACAAGAGCTGAAAACTATTACTAGGCATAGAAGGTAAGAAAATTTGCAACACAAAACTGCTACATGGAAAATAGTTTGGAATAAAGAATTTAAATAACAGTAAGGATTAATCCAGATAATGACATTACACACACACACATATACATATGTGATACATTTCATATACATAATATATACATTTTATATGATATAAGTATACAATATATTATATCATAAAATGTAATATATTATACATTCAATATGTTGATATTGGGGTGTGTTGCTTTTAAAAGTAATTAGGATATTGAACAGAGTATAATTCTGTAATAACCTAAATGGGAAAGGAATTTGAAAAAGAATAGATACATGTATATGCATAACTGAATCACTTTGCTGTACACCTGAAACTAACACAACATTGTTAATCAACTATACTCCAATACAAAATAAAATTTTTTAAAAAATGTAACTAGGGGAAAAGCAATATACCCATAGTGATCTAGAATTAAAAGCCTTGATAACCTCAATATGATAAATGTTGAAGTAAAAAGTCCAGAAGTGAAAGCAAGCTGAAGTATTTGTCTTAGACTTTAGAAGATACAGATAGCACTTTTAACAATAGAAATTATCAAAAAGATGCATATCAAGAGCAAGACATCATGAAGGAACAAATAAAGATGGTAGATTTCAACACATACTATCAATTGTTGACAGGACAGGTAGATAAATAAAACAAGAATTTGAAAGTTAAAACCAACATAAATAAGAATCTTGAACTATTGGCCATCTATAGTTTTGCAAGCAACAATTAGAGTACACATTTGTCTCAAATACTAACTGAACACTTACAAAAATATGATAACATGCCAAACCATCAGAAAGCCTCAAGAAATTTCAAAGAACAGTTTTAATTCCTATAATAAGCACATGGCTATGCACACTCATGTCTTCCTCTTCATGACTCTAGACCAGAAGTCTAAAGTACAGGTAAAGGCATTGTTTTTCTCAATGTAATGGAAAGTAGAAAAACATGAATACATTCCAACTGTTCCTTTTGTCTTGTGTCCTCCCATGACTCACTTGACAACTAACAGGCCTATGCTTAAGCCACTGCTCTCCTTATACATCCCTATCACTCCAGGATTTCCAGCAAATCCTAGAAAAGTACAGCTAGGAGTCGGGGCAGATGAGAGATACATCAACACTTAGAAAGTCTGAAATCCAACTTTGAGTCAGCTTACACACAATTACTACCTGCTGGGGAAAAAAATAAAATTAAATTAAAAGAGCCATCCTCTCTGGAGGGGGAAAACATTACCCAAAATCTCTATAATTATTTTTATATAAAAAGTCCATTATTCAATAAAAACATGCATTCCAAAATATTGGATCAATAGGAAAAACAGATAATAATAACAGACCCAGAGTTAGTTATTCCAGGTATTATAGTTATCAGACTTGGATATTAAAATAACTGATTAACATGTCCAGAAAAATAAATAACAAGATGAAGCATTTCACCCTAGAACTGGAAACTGTAAGAAAGAATCAAATGGGCATTCTAAAATTAAAAATTACAATATCTGAAATTAAGAACTCAGTAGATAAGGTTAACAGCCATAGTGTCACAGCTGATGAGAGGATTAATGAAGTGAAAGACAGATTAGTAAGAAATAATCACAGCAAAGAGAGAACTGAATGGAAATTTTAAAGAGAGAAAGAGAGAGAGGAAATGGGTCCTGGTGAAAAGCTGTAATACATGTGTAATTGCAGCCTTTAAAGAGAAATAAGAAAGAATGAAATAAAATAAATGCAAAGAGATCATAACCAAGAATTTTCCAAAAATTGTAAAAACCTTGAAGTCACAGATTCAAAAACCTTACAAAATTCTAAGCATGAATATTACAAAAAACATACACCTACTTATGTTATCATAAAACCTCTGAAAATCAAAGACCAAAACCAGAAAACCTAAAAGCAGCTAGAGAAAAAATGACAATGAGTGATGCTGATTTCTCACCAGGTGATGTAGAAGCCAGTTAATGACATCATGATATCCTTGAAGTGCCAAAAGAAAATATCTGCCAACATAACATTCTAAACTGAATGAAAATGTCCTCCAAAAGCAAAAGTGCAAAAGTAAAAAATAATAATAATAATAATAATAATAATAATAATAATAATGAGATGTCCAATCAAACAAAAACTGAGAGCATTGTTAATGGACACCTGCACTAACGGAAATATTAAAGAGAGTTCTTGAGAAGAAAAATTATTAAAGTTGAACTCAAAAAAAATTGGGAAAGAATGAAATGCAATAAATAAAGTAAATATGTGGATGAATGAAACTGTCTCTCCCCAAATAAATATTTTTCATTTTTATCATATGTATATCTTAGATGATTTCTAGTCTTTTCTTTATTCTCATGCTCATCTCTGACTGTATTTACTTGTAAATCTTGCTCTTAAAATGTGAAGCTCATTAAAGGGTAAGATATGACAGATCTAAACTGTCTTATATAACATAGAAGTTCTCCTTCACAAATATAATCTTCATCTGAATGAACTATGTTTTAAGTCATGACATCCTGGTGGTTCCTAAGCAGTCACCTAAAATACCATTTCTTTTAATGAAGTAATACCAATGCACACCTTCTCAAACCACCCAAACCTTTCTCCTCAGTCCCACATTTATATTGGTATGTTTCTCATCTTAACCACCTCCTGTCACTAAATATTCTCTTCTCAACATCAATTTATTTCAGTTTGACATGGCCCTAAACTCCTTGGTTTGAAGAAAGAGACAAAGTTCCCAGGACTTGCATTAGCGATGTCCCACAGCCTTCCAAGGCACATTTCATTCTGTTTACTGCTCCTTCTCTGCCTATGGTATGCCATAAGGAAAAGCAGGGACAACTATAAGTCACATAATGCCAAATATCATTTATTGTGTGAAGAGTAACTATGCCAATTACTTACCTAGCATCTTTTTTTTTAATTTTTTAACACCTTTTTTGGAGTATAATTGCTTTACAATGGTGTGTTAGTTTCTGCTGTATAACAAAGTGAATCAGCTATACATATACATACATCCCCATATCTCCTCCCTCTTGCATTTCCCTCCCACCCTCCCTACCCCACCCTTCTAGGTGGACACAAAACACCACATCGAGCTGATCTCCCTGTGCTATGTGGCTGCTTCCCACTAGCTATCTATTTTACCTTCAAAAGTGTATATATGTCGATGCTACTCTCACTTCGCCCCAGCTTCCCCCTCCCCCTGCCATGTCCTCAAGTCCATTCTCTATGTCTATGTCTTTATTCAAAGGTTCTTCCTGAGTCTTTTGAGCCTTGATTGTTTTCAGCTTAAAATAATCCACATGCCAAAGAGACATTTTGGGATGGTAAATTTTGCTTCCTTATAGTACACTTGCTGTGGTACAAGAAGTATAAATATGAGAAGGGTATTGATATTCATCAATAGGTGAATGCTGAATAGCCCAATAAATAAACTGGGGTAGTTACTGACCTACTGCCTCAGTCTCATATCTGGCCTTCTCAATTTTGCTCAGTAATGCCAGGGCTGGGAGTCTGTTTTTCCAGGACACCTGGTAGGTGGAGCCAGTAGGAGGTGTTCGGAGAGTGAGACACAGGGAAAGGGAAGAAGCAGCATTTCTTCCTCCCTCTCCCTTTACCTTTAGTGGCATCTCAGGAAGCGGCTGTGACCCTGGTTTCAGCCATGAGGCCCTCTTCATGGTTCCAGTACTGACATGTGGTCTGTGCTTTGTACTCCTGAACTCTGGTAACACCACCTCCTCCCTTTTCTTTCACCAGCAGTAGAAGTGGTGAGTGTTTCCTACAATTATTAACTTCTGGGTTAGCACATTATCCCCATTCACTCTCTCTTTAAAACATGTAGAGTGTCCCTGCTGGACATAGCCTTCCTTTTATCATTCTTTCCTGGATAGTTAAATATCTCAATTCACCTGAATCAGTGATCTTCACACAGGTTCTTGGAGGCTGGGGATTTCCACAAGCCCCCTAAGAGCTGCTGCTTAAAAAGAAGTAAAGGAGAGAGAGGATCTATATTGTTTGGAAACACCTCCTCCCTTCAACCATATTATTTCTGTTTCATGTTTTGTTTACATTTCTCAGAGGAATCCCATCACAACAAAAGCTTTTGCATATAATAAAATGTTTGAAATCATGGATTTTTACCATTGGCAAACATGTTGAACAGATCTTGATCAAGGATAAAAATCCAGCTATTGCCTCAGTAGAAGTTGCTGTATTCTAACCAGAAGGCGGGGGTGGGGGTTGGGGGGTGGGAGATATCACCCCAAATTTACTCCCTTTCCTTTCACTCACTCCACCTCATCACCTACAATTCTGTCCCAATAGCCCTGACACTCTGCCCCTTGTTTCTAGGGTACTCTCGCTCTCAGGAGCCTGGCTGAAAATTTTCCTGAACTCATTGTGTATCAAAAGACTGAATGCATCCATAAAGCCTGCAATAAAAATAACCCAAACAAATGACTACCCCATCACATGTCCTATTAGCAAAGTACTTGTGTAGGAACAAAATGTTGTTGTTGGTTTTGTTTTCATTTTTTTAATACAGTCAAGGCCCCAGTGGGGCATGAATGTGGAATATCATCTCACTTTATAATATATGCACCATAATCTTCTTAAAATGAGTTTTCACTTCAAGAAACATAAGGACTTAAATATCAGCAGCCTGTTTTTTGCGTTTGTGTGTTTGGCATCTCATTACACTTCAGACCATTTTGTCTTCTTAGAACAATTGAATATCATTAGTGGAGGCATATTTTGTTGCCAGAACTTGCTTGGTTGACTGTGCTTGTTAAAATGTGTCCGTTTGCCAGCTGATGGATGGGAATTCTGAAGGGTGCCTGGTGGGTGAGTATTTGAATATCAGAACTTTCATCTCTTTCTTCCAGAGAGAAAAATAGCTTTGTTACCAACCAACACAAAGCATGAATTGTCCTTGACTTCCCCTTCCTCTTTTGTCTTCTTTGTGTAACACTATGTTTAGCTCACAGAGTTTCTATCAGGCACCCAGACTATGCAAGATATAAAAGCTTCAGAGCCAGGCAAACCTTGGAACAAATCCAGATGCCTCAGCTTTATTTACATGGTGACCTTGGGCAAATCACTGAATCTCTAGGGTTTTAATTTGCAAAATGGGCCTCCTAATGCTTATTTTTCAGGGTCATTACAATTAAAATTCCTCACCTGGTTTGGGCACCTAGTAGATGCTTAACGATTGGTAGCTGAACAAAATAATAGACAAAAAAAAAAAAAAAAAAAAGCAAAAAACAATTAGAGAAGAGCTGAAAAGGAAATATAATGCAGCATTAATTAGAATATAACCAGGCACTAAAATATAATGTACCCCAAGATAAATAACTTTAGAAGAAAAACCTAGAAGTTACAGGAGTTTCTTTTTACTTACAGTAGTTACTTTCTATAAAGTCGCCAGGGACACTCAATTTAGTAACACTGAACCATTGCTCCTATGGTAAAAACAGGATTAGGTTCCTGTGAGCCTCTGGTCACAACATTTTCATAAACTAATCAATGAACAACCTTATGTTATGTGTGTTTCTTTTAAAGGCACCTCATTTAAAATATATTGTTGATTCATTTAACATGGCACTCACGTCCAACAGCCTCTAACTCATGGCTGAATGAAGTTTACCTAGACATGTATTTTCTACATGAGACACATCCCAACCTTTCTGCTTATCCTGCTTAGGAATAGGAGACAGGAACTCAGTATGATTAAGGGCTATCTTAAACAGGTAAAGGCACAAAATACACAAAAATGTGAAATATTTCACACAAAATAGACCATGAAGAGGAAATGTGTTTACAGTATGAGAGCTTGTCTTGTTCAGCCTCAGCAGGGATGCACACAGGGCAACTAAACGTTTTCACCACTTTGTGCACGTGCATGTCCTTGGATGACCATGAATATGCCATGAGTATTGATTGATTTGGGGATTACAAATAATTTTAGCAAGTAAGCAAATTAGAAAAAAGAAATCTGTGAATAAGAAGGATCAACTGAAAATATCAGCAGGGACCCTTAGACCCAGGAGGGATGCCTTAAAATGAATGATGAGAGGAGAGAGTCCAGGCAGAAACTGCCAAATCAGCAAGGCCAAGATCATTGAAAGTCGGGAACAGTGTATGGGAAAAAATGATAAGCTAGGAATCCTCTGGCCCAGATCCCACATGATGCTCCTGCTCACTTCCTTCAAATTGAATGTGCCCTGCTCGGAGCAGCTTTTCCCAGCCTCTCCATCAAAACAGCATCCACCTTCCATTGCTCTTTATAGACTTCCCCTACTTTATTCTCCTCCGGAACACACCTGCATGACCTGACATATGTGGGTTTTTATTTGTGAATTGTCTGCCTGTCCCTGACAGAATGCAGACTCCATGAGGTCGGGACTTTGTGGACTTTATTTTCCAACCTCGGGGATCTACAGAACACCGGCCCCAGTATGGTTGTCACTATCTGTTGAAAGAGGACAGGAATTTTAATGACTCTGAAGAACACATTGAAAAGTACACTTTTTGTCTAAGAGGAAATAAACAGTCATTTGAGTGAACAGTCCTATCAGATATGAAAGATTTATAGTGCTTCTGATGTTATATGCAAAATTAAAGAAGAGAAAAATTGTTCCTATCCTCATGGGGTAATCAATATAAAAAGAGAGGAGAAATGGGCTTAAGATGGAGACTACTCTATGCTGGCATCAGGAATTACAGCTAAGCATGATGGTTTATATATTTTTTTGTCTTTCCAGTGAGACAGGGATCTATGGGGTTGTGGAAAAAAGGGATAGAGAATGTACAGATTCAATTAATGTACAGATTCTATTGCCTGCATCTAGTGCCAGACCCAAGTAAATACAAGTTTCTCTGTTTTGAAACTTTGGGGGATGTTGACACTCAAAAGCATCACCCCCTCCCAACTCTAAATTGCAGCATGTAAAGCATGCCTGACTATCCCATGTTAGTTCTAAGTCCTTTCTTACTCTATCTACATCTTCACAGAAATCATCCAGGCATCTGTCCTTAACAAAACAACCTTCTGGCCATTTTTCTGTCTGCCTCAACTGGAACTGCAGCCTACATGGTATGATTTAAAGGAAACTGGAAACTTCTCTACATTGTTACTGATGTCCAAAATGAGAATATCGCAGAATCTTTGGAGTCTAAGAGCTTTCAAAACTCTTCTGTACCTGGATAACTAACAATTAAACTACTGTCAGTCATTAATACTTCAGTGTAAATTAGCTTATCCTGGAGTTTTAAGCAGTAATCGTGTAATTTCAAACTAATTTTATAGAATGAGAAAACTGAGATTCATAATGGGAATATAGTGTTATAACTAATTTAGTAATTTGAGACAGGACAAAAACCCAGGTCTCCTGGCATTCAATTAACTATAGCATTCTGATCTAAAACCTTTCCAGTACAGGTGGTTGAGACCATCTCTTAATGAAATTTCCAATTAGTAAATCCTTATGAGGAAAAAGTATAAAACCCCTAGTAAAATGCAAATATCTTAACTGAAATAAATGCAAATAACTTGAAAAGTTATTATCCTTACTTGGTTTATCAAATTAGCTGCTCCCAGAAGTCAAGTCACATCTTAGGACACACTATCCATCTATGAAAGATAAACTAGACTTAAGAGTTCCCAAAAGCAACCATCAACCTTGCCACTCTTCTACATTTGACTGTGACATATCTACAGGAATCCAGACCCCACAGAGGCTGGCAGGCAGCTATAGGGAGCTTTCTCTCTCTGAGCTGATTATGGTGAGTCCCTGAGTCATGTAGAAGCAACTTTGAATCCTTGTGACTGCAAATGCTAGTCAAGAAACTTATTATACCCCACTGGGACCTGAAAAACGATTCCTTAATGGAAGAGCTGGGTTTTGACTAAAATGCCTTTGGGAATGTTTCATTTCAATGCTGCCCATTTCTTTAATATATTCCTCTAATACTTTCCCAACCACATTTTACACACACACACACACACACACACACGAAGAATTTTATAAGCAATCACACTTAGCTGTTAATGCTTAATGCTAACTTAAAATATCTCCATGTTCTACCTCAACCCATTTTTCCTGTAGATAAGTATTGCTTACCTTCTCACGAGTATTTAAGTTGTCAAAAGGAAATTTGCTTTTCTTACCCCATGAGGTGGGAACCATTATTTTTTTCTTTAGTTTACATACAGTGTCAGGAAATATATCTTTGTTATGAATTGAAGTGAAGTACCAAAGGTGGAATTTCTGACATGAGAGCAGGCCAAGTGAGTGAGCTACTTGGGGAAATGAGATCCCTTTCCAGTAACTTCCAAGAGAAACTACATTTGCTGCCTCAGTTTTGTACACTCATATCCCAGCAACTTTTATACACAGAGATTTTGAGTACCAATAATAACATTATCTGCAACACTATAGGTGATTAGAAGAAACATCTGGCTTTCTATTTTAAAGTCCTATGTTTTGCATAGCTGCATTAGGCCACTGTGTTGGGGGAAGGAATGACATTCTTCTAAACCAGGGGTCAGGAAACCATGGTTCATGGGTCAAATCTAGCATGCCACCTATCTTGTAAAACAGAAAAAATATGTATTGGGACACACTAACACATTTATTCATGTATTGTATTGTGTATGGCTCTTCTTATGCTAGAAAAACAGTGATGACTAATTGTGACAGAGACCATATGGCTCACAAAGCTAAAAATACTTACTATTGGCCCTTTATACAAAAAGGGCTCTAAACCAGTAGATTTACTTGCTCTAACCAGTGGATCAGGTTTTAAACATAAGCATTTATGTTTTAACAAAGCTCCCGGGAAAGGTTGCTACCTATGGATGTTTGAGAAAGTCACATGGAACTCTACTTGTTCCAGGCTTCGAGGAGGGTCAAGGTATGGATGGAGAAAGGACAGGTTCAAGACTGTTGCCCAATACTCAGGCTCTAAGGAAATTCTACACAATAGCTTCCTCTTAACTTTCTGAGTCTTGTGTTCCCTCCAGCTGTGTGACTTAGCCTCATATTTCCTGATACTGATTTTGGTACGTTTCCACTTGGTTCTTGGCATCCTCTATTTAGACAGACAGTATTTATTTTTGGCATCACTCTTTGGGTCTACTCTTGCCACTAATATTGTATATGATATTTATCTGTTCCTGCTCCACTGCTGACTCCAGACATCCTTCTGGTTTTGGTCTATTCCCATCCCAATTTGAGTACAAGCAAAACAACAACAGCAAACATTATTCTCAGCTGAGTGATTTATCTCTCAGGAGGTCTCCAATTCTTAATCTTTGATCCCAAAACAAACATGAGATTGAGACACCCAGACAACTGTTTTTATCCCATATCCCAAGGTCAATCAGTGCCCAAGGAGTTGTTAAATGGGATTGCCCAAGGACATATAATTCGATAGCCTCAGGAAAAGCACTGTCACCAAGTCATGGTATGGGATTACCTGGTGTGCTGTTAAACTAATAATCAACATCATTTTCAGATTCAGGAAGGTGGCATTTTTCTCCAGCTATGTCTATTTTCCCAAAGACTGGGAGCAAAATGTGCACTAGGATTTGCCTTTAACAGTGAAAATATGGGTGGTAAGTTTCTCTGCACACATCTCACCCACCTGTCTGTCCTTCTCTTGGCCATGAAGCCAAAAATAGTTTTATTTTGATGATACAAGTTTACCAAAATTTGTAACATTAAACTAAAAGCATTGACTTTTGGAGATTTAAAGACTCTGAAAATTAGTGATACATCTATTTTCACAAACTAAAAAAAGTAAAGTATGGGTATATCACTATATATTATATATATTCATACACACATAAACATATATATGGTAGTATTGTGATATATATGACAATAAAACAATAAAAAATAGTTTATAATATTCCAAGAATTAATATAATATGGAGTCATTTATAGTGACTCCAAATAGTGAAATGGGTCAGATAGCCCCATTTACCTTAAAAACCTCCCAAAAATACCACTGTTAAAAATGTAAAATTAAGCATTTTGTTTTGATGACTTTGAAAATACAGTAAAAATCTGAATTATTTTCAGTATCTCTTCCTGAAAATTTAAAGCATACATAAAACTTGTATAAACTTAATATCTAGAATATTTAGATAGGAACTTCTTAGCAATAGAACACAGCTCTGTTTATGTGCACTAATTTCCAGAAAGTTTGCAAAACCAGGATTCCTGCAGACAGCCATTTAGATAGAGACTGATGAAACATGACCCTCTGTGAGCTCCATGAGACCTGATCTGTGTCATATTCATCACTGTATCATCAATATCTTGTGTAATAACTGGAACCCAACTTCTTCCAAAAAATGTCTGTACCTTTGTTTTCTTGGATACAGTACCCTTGGACTCAAGCTCCAGATTGCATCAGGTAGGGTTATTATTCACCTTTGAACACTGGGCCTTAAGAAGCCAGTCTGTTCCCACTTGGTACCCTCGGGTCGACTCAACTTCTCCCAGCCCTGTTCTATCCCAGCACTGGCTTCCTTCTCATCAGTATCAAGAATGCCGTGCAGCTGTGCTCATTCACGTTCTAATGATTCTCTCCTCTGTAAAATTTGTATCACCCAATTGTTACCACCTCTGGGAAACTGTATGAACTACTTCCAGCAGTTCTTTCTAGGCCCCTGTAGTTCTTCTCAGGGAGATAATGAAGATATGTGTCAAAGTTAAATGAGAGTAAAAACCCAGGGGGTAAGAGCAAATGCATCCATTGAGAATGATAGAAACGACAAAGGCTGTAATGTAGGGACCTGCTGCAGAGGGCACTGGATGATGTAGATATAGGGAGTATCTGGGAGGAGAAAAAAGACCAGGACAGGACAAGACTTTGATCAAAAGGAAAATAATAACAGAAAAAGAAAATAACACAAGAAAAGATGGTTATTGCCAACAGTGGTGAAGACCCCCCTCCAGTCGGTGACGAAGAAGGAACTACTCTGAAGGACTGCCTTGAGTGAAAAGCAACGAGACAGAACATCTTGTTACAGCTACTGACCTTCCTCAAGATGGGAGGGAAGGGAGCACAGACATCAGGTTGGCTAAACCAGAATAAAAGAGGAAAATATCGGGGTTTGAGTGAGATGGAGCATGGTTGAGGATACATTTACAAGAGTAAATTTTAATTGTTTCCATTGGGTAAATCTTGTTTTCCTATCTAGACTGCCAGATCCCAAAGAGTAGAGACAATGTTTTGTAAGTGTTTTGAAAACACAGCATGTACAAAGCCTTGTCCAGCTCATAGACAAACTTGTCTAAAATCACAAGGCTAGTAAATGTCAGGACGCTTTGCCATTACAGTTCTATTGGCATCCCTAGATCAAATGAATGCTTTTTTTTATAATGTGCATTTTAGATTTGTTTCAGTCTTAGCTTCATTTGAAATCTTTTCTGTTGTATATTCTTCTTTCTTACCTATTTTTAATGTCTTATGTTGTTATAGTCTATGAATCTCTATAAATCATCCTATGTTCTTTCAAGTACAAAGCAGTTAAATGAATCAAGAAATAATATTATTTATATGACACACACACACACACACACACACACATTTCCCCTTAGGTGGAAAGATTTGCACTGTGTAGTTATAGGTTGGTTAACCTGCCCTTCAACCTCTGGTAATTCTGAAAGACAAAATTCTATCTTTACATATTGTTTAATAAAGAAAATACTTATGAACCCAAGTAAATGTAAGCCCTCATTAAGGTCTGGGGTCCCTCTCTAGTATCCTTCTCTTTCATATCCTTTCAACCTAACAATTTTTTGATTGCCCACTTCCCCTGGGTCTCTCCTTTCCCACCAAGTCTCCACTACCTCATGCCAAGTTCAAAGGACTCAGAATGAAGACAGAGGCCCCCCCTTTCCTTAGGTATTAAGCCAAGTATTTCTGTTACTTACTGTAGTTTCATTACTTTTGATCATTAGGAAGAATGTTGGCATATAGGAATGGAAACTGAGATGGAGTAACTTTCAGCAATGTGAAATGAGCTATTAGCAGAACCCAATTCTATGGTGTCCTAGTTGCTCTTGGAATATGGATTTCTGTGTTTCAGCAGCACCAGATTACCTCTTGAGTTTGAGGGAAGTCTACGAATAAAAGGTTAAAAACAGGAAATAATAAAAATGACTTACTAAGGAATTTAAAATCATAAACACATGCAAATTCATCTGAAAGAGGATTAATCAATCATTAAATAATTAATGAGGACTTAATGCTTTGCAGAACTGTCCTAGGCACAGATGGGAATGAAGAAACAGGGAAACTTTAAGTCTTAATTGTCAAAAACATGGAAGACATACAATATGTTGCATTAAAAATAGGGTGAAGTTGGGAGAAAAATAAAAGTGTTAATATACATGGTAAATTTTACATGCATTGATATGGATATATATTTTTATATCTATATGGATCTCATTACCCTAAGTAGTACAAGATGAAAATATTAATGCCTTTGAAATGGAACACTGAAACAAGCATAGATTGGGGTATAGGAAATAAGACCAGCTCTCACTTGGCTACAAATAAGCTTTGTGACTCTGGGGAAGTTAATGTCTATATTTAGCTCTTTTTTTATCTGTGAAATGAGGGTAACTGGATTATTTCTAAACTGAAAGAATATGTTAATTTATGTATATATAATACACTTCTTTGTATTAAACACTAACATATTTACCAAAAGAAATTAGAAATATTTGAGATTTGCTTCTAAATATAGAGGGTGATATCAACAGAGGCAACCATAATCTCCCCAACCTGTCCCTCAATAAACTGAGATAGAGCCCAGGGCAGAAGAACAATGAGACCAAGTTCAAGAAGGATATTTTAAAGTGCTTGTATTTTGAAAACGTTCGAGCAAGAGTATAAGTGAAAAGTCATACCATTGGATTGTTGGAGGAGGTCATCAAAGGAGATGACTGCCAGTTGACCCAAGAGCTGGACCCAGGTTCCTCACCCCCCACGCCCCCCTCCCCGGCATCCTTGGAATGTATGTTCCACCCACCATTTCCAAAGCGGGAGCCGTTTTCTATGACACAGCCTTGAGGGAGCAATGTATCGTTGAGACCATGTGGATGGTATATGTGACTGAATCCTGCTTCGGCCTCTCCGTAAACACGTAAGATGCTGGTGGGTAGGGGCAGGATCTATTCATCTTGCAGCTCCTGAGACAAGTCTCCATTGTAAATTTTCTTCTACTTAACAGTGCCACCTACCAATCTGGAGTGGCTTCCTCTTTCTTGGTCTCTCCTTGCTCTTTGTATACAGGGGCCAGTTTCAGATTTCACCAGGGAAGCTCCTAAGCTTTCCAACCAACATGGATTAAAAATTTTATAACACATTTCTCCTTTGCCTTTTGCAGGGAAGATGCATAACACAACAACTAAGACTCCAGGATCTAAAGCTGGACCAAAAACAAGTTCTAGTATTTATTAGCTGTTTCATTGTGAGCAAGTTAAACTCTCTAGGAATCAATGACCTTACCAGAGAAGCAAAAGTAAGATTTTCATCAAAATATTATTTGTAAGGGGAGCATTAAATAAAATAAGCATTTAATAAAAGGTAAACCTTCTGATATTCTTATTTACTCAATTCTGAAAGAATAAATAGAATGTTTATTACTGAATTGGAAGAGACAGTGAGTTTAGTCTTCACTTTCGTCTATCTTTCTGAGAGGAGAAGTCTCCATGGTTGGTCCTACCCACCTTCATTGTCTGGCTTATGCAATGTGCCTATGGGCTCGCCTTAATGCACAGGTGCAGGTGATTTCTTCACCTAACTGTCTGCAAGGTTTTTGTTGTTTTTTTTTCTTTCTTTTCCTGTCAAACTCTTTGAGGGCATTGGGCTGACAGTTCTGGGTCGGACTGAGTTTAATCTTTTCCTTTCAAATCAAATTATGGGGAAAATGCCAGGGAAATGGCTCCCTAACAGCTGGCATTGTTCAGAAATCACTGAGCTTGGTGAATTTGTAAGATAAGTGTCTAAATTGTGAGGAAAGGCAGACGGTTTCCCCTCTCAGGCTGATATCTGAGGGACTAATGACTAAATGACTCCATTTTGCTCTCCACACAATGGCCTGTCCCAGAAGACTTAAGAGGCTCTCGGGATTCAGTGGCCTTTCCAAAAATCAGCCTGCGTAAAAGCTGGTTTGGGGTCTTCCCTACTGCCTCTGCTCCCTATTTAGTAATCTTATAACTTTTAAAACTGGTGAGGAGAAGAGAGGGTAGATTCTAGCCTTGAGTAATGTGAAATCCACTGAAAGCTCCCTATCAAGACACTAAGAAAAATGGCTAAGGAAATAAAAAGTACTCAAGTACTCACAGAACAAAAGCCAAAAAGGGAGAAGCAACTTTTAAAATATTATTGGAGAGCCACCAAATTCACATTAAAACTAAAATATTAA
The DNA here is from genome assembly GCF_949987535.1 of Balaenoptera acutorostrata. NCBI lineage: Eukaryota > Metazoa > Chordata > Mammalia > Artiodactyla > Balaenopteridae > Balaenoptera > Balaenoptera acutorostrata. The sequence goes on from NC_080076.1 coordinate 39,963,079, forward strand.
AATTGATTGAGGTTGTGAAATAAGTGAATTACTTAGTCTCCCAAGCATTAAAACTAATTTTTCATCTCCTTCTCCAGGGCACTTCCCACTGGCTTTCGTTGAGCTCTCTTAATATTTTATTTGCTGAAGGGAAAAGGTTTCCTTTTGACATATTGGCATTCCTGGGGTTAGTTGACTACCTCACTGCCAACTCCATGAGCAGATTTCTCAGTCCAAGTGAAACAACAATAAAAAATAAAAGATTTTCTATATCTCCTAAACTCAGCAGATTTTTCAACCAGTCCTCCCCCAAATACTTTTATCCATGAAGCCACCCCCTTTGTACTTTACATTTCTACCTTTCTAATTCCCTTTCAACCTCTCCAACCATTAGCCTTGTGGTAATTCATCAAAAAAAAAAAAAAAAAAAAAGCTGAAAGAAAAGCCAAAAAAAAAGTTGAGGTCACTGCATTTGAGCTGTCAAAACCAGCTTTTACTTTTCTTAGGTTGGAGTCCTGGGGAAAGAGTTTGCCTCTTTGGAGATTTAGATCAGCCAATGTATGGTGGTCCCTGATTTCTGGAGCTCAGGAATTAATATGGCAGATCCTCTTAGTTAGGAGGTGAACTCAAAGCTGGTATACAGACATCAAAACAGATGCTCAAAACAGAGCAGACAAATGCCCCAAAGAAGTGCTCGAATCACTGGAGATGGGCTTTGGAGGCTTATCAGAATATTAATCATAAAAACCTCCAAGTTTTCTGTCTTATACTAACATGCTAAATCTGGACTCTTTGCTATAAGGAAAGTTTATACATGTGAGGACAGAGCTAAGATCAGTAACACTCAATGTCTCTTCAGAATGAAGTGGGATTCCAAACTCTCCATCACTCCCTAATGTTCCCTTCTTCAGGATCATGAGATAAGAGCAATGTTTTTGTGCACTGATAAAGAGAAATTTGACACTGGTCTAGTCTAAACTCCACTTTCCCATGTCATGAAACTGCAGCAAACAGAAGGAATCTGACTTGCTCTAGTCAATACTGAGAGCCTGGTTTCCAAGGTGCCCAATTCAGAACCTTTGCACAGAACATTTTTAGGGTAGCTGGTGGTAGGAATGTTTTCTTGTTTTCTTAATCTTAAGGCTCATGCTTCTTTTTTCAGATCATTCAAGATTAGGGGCTAAGGCAGAAGCCATGCTATTTCACTTCATTTGAGTCAAGAGGAAATGGTACAAAGGTATTATCTGGTTATAAAATTAATACACTCAACCTGGTTCAGAATTCAGACTAAAACTTCAGTGTATGAAACCAATAACTATCCTTGTATATTCAAAACTATCAATATGTTAGTTCAATCTATTCCTGTGATGCTCTTAGAAGAAAAGTCAGAAGTCATCAGCCCCACTCATCCTATGAGAAAATGTTTGTTCAGCACCATTATTTATATAAAGTCACACTGCTGGTCAGTCCTGAGGACCAGAACTTAGCTGTCCCATTGCTAGTTCTGTGCTCTGCCTACTGTCCCCTAAAGGAAGAAGATATATTGTGGCATTTATTTAATGAAGGACATCAATTGAATAGAAGATTCCCAACACTTCGACAGAAGGGAACACTAACCCATGTGATAACAGTAGTTCTTACAGGAGTCAAGGGAAATTCCATAACAATAAGCTTGGGAAGATATACTAAATAGAGCTAAAAACATTTTTGTGTGGCAGAAATTTTCAAAGACTTTAATATCTTGTTGAGTTTTGCAAACATTTAAGACAAGGATATACTAGGCCTTTCACAAACATAGATGACACTGGAAGTCATCAATTGAGAAGCATTTGAAGTGAATACTGAGACCCAGAATGTACCCCTGGAAACACCACATTAGTGCCGGTGCAGCCCGTGATTTATCCATCAGAGTTGCCAGATTAACAGGTTGGAACAGGGAGTCAAATGAGTAGTCCTCTCAAACACCAATTGATTTTTCAAAGCTACATCGAAGAGCCCCACAATTCTCAAGGCTTCAACCACCAACTCATTGGGAATGTGCTAAAATCACAATACATAATTTTTTTTCTCAGAGCTGACCTATCACTTTAAACCTCTTAACCTGTCCACCACTCAGCTGCTCTCTATTTTTTTCACATTAATTGCAATCATACTCCTTTGCTCTTACCACACTTGTGCATTTTCTGTTCCCATAATGACCATGGCTCTTTTAAGATCTTGTCTTTGCTTATACTGCTCTTCTTATCTGTAATGAATCATTTTCTCCTTCCTCTCAGTCTAACACAAGCCTCATTGAGATGACCTTACATCCTATCTCCTCTCTAAGTCATCAGCATCCCCAGTTCAGAAGCGAATTTCTTCTACTATAAACATGCACTAACTGCCTAATTCTGCTAGTTATATTTTCACAGATTTGTGTTTTATCTGCGTATTTAGGTTATAATCTCTTTTACTATCATTGTTTCTACATCAACATGTAGCTTGATGTCTGGCATATAAAACATTTCAAATGATTGTTAACCTTAAATGAAACAGGAGTTGAGTTCTATCAGTATGTTGAGATCAGATTCAAGAGTGCTTTTAAGCCGTATAGAGGACTTTGGACTTAATCTGATAGATGTTTGGAGATGTTCTGGATTTCTTCTTGAAGGAAGGAATATGAAAAAAAGGTAGCATCATCCCTAGTTGGACAAGTAATGTCCCATAGGTAAGCTTGGTGGTCATAGTTAAGCATTCTGAATCATACCTCCTAGGTCTGAATTCCAGCTCTGTTCTTACTACCTATGTGAAAGTTACTAAATCTCTCTGCCTGTCAGTTTTCTCATCTGTCAAATTAGAATAGCATTACTGCATTACTCCTGGGGTCACTGTGAGGTTTGGATGTGGTAACCCATGTAAAACCCTTAGAGCAATGTCTGGCATCTAGTGATCCCTCCAGAAACATTAGTTAGTATTATAACTAACAACATGGAGAAGTGAAAAGAGAGTTGATCTGGGAATCAGGAGACCTTGGCTGTTCTGCAGTTTGAAGAAAACTTACAAATGAGGTTAAGTATTGCCAGTGAAGACACCTGTTTGGTATTTAAGTAAAAAGAGCATGTGTTTGGTGAATTCACCATTTTCTGAATCCTAGACTTACAGCTTGAAATCAGACTGGTAGCACAGCAAATGCATGAAACAAGCTTACAAAGACAATCTATTAAACACAGAAGCCCAATTCACTAATTTACAATGAGAAATGTAACTATTAATTAGACAGAATGTCAGTGTTTATGGATAAGCATGTTCCATCCTGTGAAAAGGTATGTACAGGAAGCCAAATTATAATCCAAGAGTTGTTTGATGAAAGGGGAACAGAGAAGGGAGAGAAAGGGAATGACCTCGATCACATAATCAAGTTCACAGCCAGATGCACCCCAATCTGTGACAGGCATATACCTACCGCCGAAGAGATACCAAAACACACTCCCCACTTCATCTTTCCAGGGACAGAGAACATTCCATTTCTTTGGCTCCTGATACATCCCTTTATAGATGCTATGCACAAGACTGTTTTCTTGTTACAATGCAGTCATTTGGATGGATGTTTTTTTAAGTGCAATCAACATTTACCTGGAATTTTGCCTGAATGTTATGATTGAATTCTTGATGTTTAAGGATAATTTATTAGGACAGTTTTAAGATAGTTATATTCTCCTTAAACTTTTTTGGTGAGTCTCTGGTAACCCTGAGAGACTCAGCAGAATGGATTTCTGTATGCTTTCCATTTGAAGTCTTCCTAAATCTATCCTTAGATGATATATCAGTTAGCTGGTGTTGAGTAATAAACAACCCCAAAGCCTAATGACTCAAATGTTTATTTTGAGTCTATTGTTTGCTAAAGACCCTGTGCATCAGCATTTGGAACTGGGCTCAGCTGAGCCCATTTCTATCCACATGGTGTCAGCTACATTTACACACATGTCTGAGCTCAGATATGATGGAGATGACTGGGGCAATTGGGTCTCTCTCCACATGTCTCTCACCCTCCTTGTTCTTTTATGTTAAATCAAGTGCTAAGTCAGGGGAAATAGACTTCACTTCTTGATGGAAGAAGCTGCAAAGGATCTATAGCCATATTTCCTAAAACCTGCTGTGAATAGGAATAAATTATGACTGAACAAATGAATGAAAGAATGAACTAATGAATGAATGTGTCTTCAGGTAGAGGAGTTCTACCTGTTGGGTACTCTGGCCAGTTGAGTCTCTGTAACCCATGAGTCCAGAAAACCTAACTGGAGAGGCCACAGTGAAAGGGGCTCAGTCCCAGAAAGAAGTTTGGAGCAGGCAGCATGAATTATTCCCTCCCGACACTCAAACTTTATGGTCCTAAGAACGCAATCAGCAGGGGAGGCAAAAGCCCCTGAATGGAGCCTGACATCGAGTGACCCTTGCTGAAGAAGCTGACGCTGACCACTTCTGCCCAGTGATGGAATTTGATGGGTTTCATCATCTTCCTCCCGTGTCCGCTCCAGTTCTATCGATTGCATCGCCTTCAATATCTCTTTTGTGGTTAAAGGCTGCTCCCGAGACTGCCCTCTCTGAGTTGCCTAGTTTTGTCAATTCCAATTGAGCCAGACATCCTTTTACCCTTTCCTAGACAACAAAGCTTTCTGGTCGATGTTTAAAAAAAAAAACAAAAAACAAAAAAGGAAAGACAACTCATAGAAGGCTTAGAAGCCTCAGAAAGTCTTACTAAACCCTTCTTTCCTTCGGATCTATTCTCCCCTGCCTGGGTTAAGGAGGGCAATTCTTCTCTGCCAAGAGCTCATATTTATCTTCTCCTCCAGCATTTTACCTCTGCCTTGGGATCTCAGACAGAAATCTCCTTTTTATTTTCCCCTTTCTTTCTTCTTTCTGAAAATTAAAGATGATTTATTGAACATAAAGATAGCCTGTACATTTTAACCCTGTACATCATTTTCATCTTTTTTTTATTTTTAGCATCTTTATTGGAGCATAATTGCTTTGCAATGGTGTGTTAGTTTCTACTTTATAACAAAGTGAATCAGCTATACATATACATATATCCCCATATCTCCTCCCTCTTGCGTCTCCCTCCCACACTCCATATCCCATCCATCTAGGTGGTCACAAAGTACCGAGCCGATCTCCCTGTGCTATGTGACTGCTTCCCACTAACTATCTCTTTTACATTTGGTAGTGTATATATGTACATGACACTCTCTCACTTGGTGTCAGCTTACCATTCCCGCCCCCCACCCCGTGTCCGCAAGTCCATTCTCTACGTCTGCATCTTAAATCATTTTTTCTTTTTAATTGATTTATTTTTGGCTGCCTCAGGTCTTCGTTGCTGCTTGCTGGCTTTCTCTAGTTGTGGCGAGCAGGGGCTACTCTTTATTGCAGTGTGTGGGCTTCTTATTGTGGTGGCTTCCCTTCTTGCGGAGCACAGGCTCTAGGCACGTGGGTTTCAGTAGTTGTGGCTCGCAGGCTCTAGAGCTCAGGCTCAGTAGTTGTGGTGCATGGGCTTAGTTGCTCCACGGCATGTAGGATCTCCTGGACCAGGGCTCAAACCCCTGCCCCTGTATTAGCAGGCGGATTCTTAACCACTGTGCCACCAGGGAAGCCCCTATGGCTGCGCCTTTATTCCTGTCCTGCTCCTAGGTTCTTCAGAATCTTTTTTTTTCTTTTTTGATTCTATATATATGTGTTAGCATATATATCCCTCCCTATCCCACCCTCCCTATCCCACCACTCTAGGTGGTCACAAAGTACTGAGCTGATCTCCCTGTGTTATGCAGCTGCCTCCCACTAGCTATCTATTTTACATTGGTAGTGTATATATGTCAATTCTACTGTCTCACTTCGTACCAGCCAGCCCTTCCCCCTCACCGTGTCCTCAAGTCCACTCTCTACACCTGCATCTTTATTCCTGGCCTGCCCCTAGGTTCATCAGAAACTTTTTTCTTAGATTCCATATATATGTGTTAGCATATGGTATTTGTATTTCTCTTACTAACTTACTTCACTATGTATGACAGAATCTAGGTCCATCCACCTCACTACAGATAGTTCAATTTTGTTTCTTTTTATGGCTGAGAAATATTCCATGGTATATCTGTGCCACACTTTCTTTATCCATTCATCTGTCAGTGGACACTTAGGTTGATTCCATGTCCTGGCTATTGTAAAAAGTGCTGCAGTGAATATTGTGGTACATGACTCTTTTTGAATTATGGTTTTCTCAGGGTATATGCCCAGTAGTGGAATTGCTGGGCCATATGGTAGTTCTATTTTTAGTATTTTAAGGAACCTCCATACTATTCTCCATAGTCGCTGTATCAATTTACATTCCCACCAACAGTGCAAGAGGGTTCCCTTTTCTCCACACCCTCTCCAGCATTTATTATTTGTAGATTTTCTGATGATGGCCATTCTGACCAGTGTGAGGTGATACTTCATTGTAGTTTTGATTTGAATTTCTCTAATGATTAGTGATGTTGAGCATTCTTTCATGTGTTTGCTGACAATCTGTATATCTACTTAGGCAAAATGTCTATTAAAGTCTTCTGTCCATTTTCGGATTGGGTTGTTTGTTTTTTTTTAATATCGAGCTGCACGAGCTTCTTGTATATTTTGGAGGTTAATCCTTTGTCAGTTGCTTCTTTTACCAATTTTTTTCTCCCATTCTGAGAGTTGTCTTTTCGTCTTGTTTATGGTTTCCTTTGCTGTGCAAAAGCTTTTAAGTTTCATTAGGTCCCATTTGTTTATTTTTGTTTTTATTTTCATTTCTCTAGGACATGGGTCAAAAAGGATCTTGCTGTGATTTATGTCATAGAGTGTTTTGCCTATGTTTTCCTCTAAGAGTTTTATAGTGTCTGACCTTACATTTAGGTCTTTATTCCATTTTGAGTTTATTTTTGTGTATGGTGTTAAGGAGTGTTCCAATATCATTTTTTTACATGTAGCTGTCCAGTTTTCCCAGCACCACTTTTTGAAGAGGCTATCATTTCTCCATTGTATATTCTTACCTCTTTTATCAAAAATAAGGTAACCATATGTGCGTGGGTTTACCTCTGGGCTTTCTATCCTGTTCCATTGATCCATATTTCTGTTTTTGTGCCAGTACCATACTGCCTTGATTACTGTAGCTTTGTAGTATAGTCTGAAATAAGAGAGCCTGATTCCTGCAGCTCCATTTTTCTTTTTCAAGATTGCTTTGGTTATACGGGGTCTTTTGTGTTTCCATACAAATTGTGAAATTTTTTGTAGTTCTTTGAAAAATGCCATTGATAGTTTGATAGGGATTGCATTGAATCTGTAGATTGCTTTGGGTACTATAGTCATTTTCACACTGTTGATTCTTCCAGCCCAAGAACATGGTATATCTCTCCATCTGTTGGAATCATCTTTAATTTCTTTCATCAGTGTCATAGTTTTCTGCATACAGGTCTTTTGTCTCCTTAGGTAGGTTTATTCCTCAGTATTTTATTCTTTCTGTTGCAATGGTAAATGGGAGTGTTTCCTTAATTTCTTTTTCAGATTTTTCATCATTAGTATATAGGAACACAAGGGATTTCTGTACATTGATTTTGTATCCTGCTACCTTACCAAATTCATTGATTAGCTCTAGTAGTTTTCTGTGGCATATTTAGGATTCTCTATGTATAGTATCATGTCATCTGCAAACAGTAACAGCTTTACTTCTTTTCCAATTTGGATTCCTTTTATTTCTTTTTGTTCTCTGATTGCTGTGGCTAAAACTTTCAAAACTATGTTGAATAATAGTGGTGAGAGTGGGCAACCTTGTCTTGTTCCTGATCTTAAAGGAAATGGTTTCAGTTTTTCACCATTGAGAACAATGTTGGCTGTGGGTTTGTCATATGTGGCCTTTATTATGTATAGGTAAGTTCCCTCTATGCCTACTTTCTGGAGGGTTTTTATTATAAATGCGTGTTGAATTTTGTCAAAAGCTTTTTCTGTATCTATTGAGATGATCGTATGATTTTTCTACTTCAATTTGTTAACATGGTTTAACACATTGATTGATTTGCATATATTGAAAAATCCTTGCATTCCTAGGATAAACCCCAGTTGATCATGGTGTATGATCTTTTAATGTGTTGTTGGATTCTGTTTGCTAGTATTTTGTTGAGGATTTTTGCACCTGTGTTCATCAGTGATATTGGCCTGTAGTTTTCTTTCTTTGTGACATCTTTGTCTGGTTTTGGTATCACGGTGATGGTGGCTTAGTAGAATGAGTTTGGGAGGGTTCCTCCCTCTGCTATATTTTGGAAGAGTTTGAGGAGGATAGGTATTAGTTCTTCTCTAAATGTTTGATAGAATTCACCTGTGAAGCCATCCAGTCCTGGGCTTTTGTTTGTTGGAAGATTTTTTTATCACAGTCTCAATTTCAGTGCTTCTGGTTTGTCTGTTTATATTTTCTATTTCTTCCTGGTTCAGTCTCGGAAGGTTGTGTTTTTCTAAGAATTTGTCCATTTCTTCCAGGTTGTCCATTTTATTGGCATATAGTTGCTTGTAGTAATCTCTCTTGATCCTTTGTATTTCTGAAGTGTCAGTTGTTACTTCTCCTTTTTCATTTCTAAATCTATTGATTTGAGTCTTCTCCCTTTTTTTTTCTTGATGAGTCTGGCTAATGGTTTATCAATTTTGTTTATATTCTCAAAGAACAAGCTTTTAATTTTATTGATATTTGTTATCATTTCCTCCATTTATTTCTGATCTGATCTTTATGATTTCTTTCCTTCTGCTAACTTTGGGGGTTTTTTGTTCTTCTTTCTCTAATTGCTTTAGGTATAAGTTTAGGTTGTTTATTTGAGATGTTTCTTGTTTCTTGAGGTAAGACTGCATTGCCATAAACTTCCCTCTCAGAACTTTTTGCTGCATCCTATAAGTTTTGGGTCATCATATTTTCATTGTCATTTGTTTCTAGGTATTTTTTGATTTCCTCTTTGATTTCTTCAGTGATCGCTTGGTTATTTAGTAGTGTATTGTTTAGCCTCCATCATTGCTTTCACCTTATTTTCTAGATCTACATATATATATAGTGCATTTATATATATATATATATATATATATATATATATATATACACATATGTATGCTTAACCATATATAGAGAGTGAGAGAGACAGAGAATTCTCATTAGGCTTAAATTATGAAACAAGAACCTTCCGTTTTATGCTTCAAATTCTACAGGTCTCTTTAAGATGCTGCAGAAAGACTGTCTCAAAGCAGGGGACTGTTACTATTGCTTCAGAAAGAATGTTCTGGTTATCACATGTCTCACATGCTATCATGTCTGCACCATCTTCATAGACGTGAATCAGATTTTCGAAAATCATTGCTAGACAGAGGTCCCCAAACTACAGGGTAAAATCCAATCTCCTCACTCTAAGAATAAAAATGTAAAAATAAGATCTTTTCTGTGCTGATGTGTCCAGCTTCAGCCTCCCCCTTACTCCCCACCCCAGCCATAATTACTTTGCTCAGATGCCACACCAAACCACTAATCCCAACTCTGCATTGTTCACCTCTGTGAGATTGCACCTATGAGTCCTCTGCCCAGAATTCCCTCCCCATTAGTTTGCTTGGAAAATCCCTTTCATATTTTAGTTCACATTTCAATCTTATCCTTACCTGGTAAGCCTTTCTTGATGCACTTACATAGTTCTGAGTCCATCATTTATATGATCACTGTACGTATTTTATCCCCAGTAACTTCATTGCCTTAAAACATTGTTCCTATCTATATATACCTATAGATCCTCTTCTAGTAGAGGTTGCAGAATCCTGTGTCTGTGTTTTAATACATCTCTGCTTTTGTCTTAGAACTTTCCCTGCTCTTCTAGAGGCAGATATTTGTATTATTTGCCTTTCCTTTTGTAGTATATCTTCTCAACTCCCTCACTCTTCCTCTTCACCTTTCAATATCCCTCTCCATTAGCATGCTACTTTCAACTATAAACATGATCTTGTCTTTATGTTACAAAATCTGTCTTGGTCCCCCCTTGCTCCTCCACTAAACTCCTTATCATTCTCCTTTACCTGGGCTCCTAATTCAAGAATAGTCCACACCTGCTATTTCAACTGCCTTGCCATTTAGACACTCCTTAATTATTTGCAATCTGGCCTCTAACTGCACCTCTTTGCTTGCAGTTGCCTTCACAAAGATCGTTATTTCTTTGCAATACATGCACACACACACACACTTTCATCCACGTGCCTGCACACATGTATGTATATACACCAGTAAGCATATATAAATATAAGATTTTAAGCAACTCTTATCACCCTTCATCTTTCACCACATTCCCTCCTTGAATTTTTGATCCCTCATCCTTCAGGGCCTTATACTTTCCTCCTTCTGGCTGAGAAGCAGTGTAGTGAAGTACAGGAGATGACACTTACCTCACACTTAGGATTAATTGGTGTTCTCTCTTACGCCCAGAGCAAACTAAAAGCAGCTGACTGGGAGGAGATTCCCTGGTTTGACTACATACTTCTGTTCCCACCTGTGAGTTCCATACTCACCACCAAGAGTCAGTTGTGTTTATGACCAAACATATTTTTGCCATTTTGGGCTTTTTATTATAATGACACATTTTAACTAAATAATATGTAAACCAATAAAGTATGAATGCAAAAGAAATATATTTCTTTCATGGAAACTAAATCAAAAAGATTTGAGGAAGGCAATTTGCAAGAAACAGAACACACAGATCCTACTGAATTTGAGTGAGACATTAGTTGTAGAGGAAAAAAATCGTAAAATTCATGACTCGACACTTGGTTGTGCTCTCTGAATTCTCATACATCCTCTATACGCCTCCTAGAAGCCCCTGCTCTGCTTGCCCTGTCTCATGACCATACCTTAACTTGGGTTCCAGTACTTCACGGTCCCTGGGCTCCTGGCCTGAGACCTTGCACACATGTCTGGAATGTCTTCAAGAGCCACTGCTATTACTTTGACTTTCTGGAAATATCGCCACTGCCTGAAATTCCCTCCTGATGATTTTTTTTAACCAGACTAAGCCTTTTGCATGAGTTGTGGCCCAAATATGCAACAGTGCCCTCTGGATGCCAGATGGAGGACTGTCTGCCCCCTTCATCTAGCTATACCCTACTCTACCACAAGCTTCTTCTCATCCTGTGTCTCCCTTGCTGCTGAGAGCTCAGCATGGCTTTGCCTTTGTTAACTCATATGGTGATAGTTAGCAGCTGCTACATTATTTATGATGAATTTGTTGATCCCATTTAATAAACCCTAAGGGCAGGTAATATATGGGACAGCCACACTCAATAGCAGAAAGAGAGTGAAAGCAGGGCTTAGTTGCAGCTTGACATTGAAACAGGGAGAAAGCCAGAGAGGTCATGCCCTGGGTTGGCTCATGGTGATCTCGTGGACCAAGAGGTAGGGAAGGGCAGGGTCTGTAATGGAGAGTGCCCATCAAAAAGAAAGCACAGAATCATCAAAATCAGGCATCCCTACAACTCTAGGGTACATGAGTGTTAACATTCCCCATTAACAGGGAGACAAATAAAAAGAAGGAAGGATGAACATATGGAAAAATCAGCAGGGAAAACACAGTGATTCTTATGAGGAGCTGAAAAATTAATAGTAGGTGGTGGGGTGTATTTTTAATGAAGAAAATAGTAAAAGAACCTTATAGAAAGTGTCAGTGAGGTCAGTGATAGGAGCTGAAGGGACTTTATAACCACCCAACATCCTCACAGACATTGAAGTCAGGAATAAAAGTTTAGGAACCATACAGAGTGCAATTATGTGTGATACTAATGGAAAAGGAAAAAGCAATCTTTTGGGGGTGATTCACACAGTGAGCAATTGACTCTGGGTTTGGACTGTAATTGCAGCAATGGCACCTCTGGACAAAATGATGAGGCTTTAGGGGCTGCAATCAGGCAGGTCTCTGATCCAGCAGCTTCCTGGGGGATCCAGTGTAGCTTTATAGGGTACAGCTTTGCCCCTGTCCTTATCTGTCCTCCTGAACCCTGAGCCTGAAAGCCCAACTCCCTGTCTACAGCCTCACAAAAGCAGATCAAGATGAGAATGGGCAGAGGCAAACCCCCTGTAGTGGAGATTGAAACAGTAATCTATGTGTGTGTGTGTGTGTGTGTGTGTGTGTGTGTGTGTGTGTGTGTGTGTGATGGGGCTGGGGGGAGTATTCAGAGCAGCTCAAAAATTTGTGCACTCCTGTAGATTTCCATAATTCCTGCTTCAAGATGGCCGCGCTCCTTTTTACTCTCCAAAAGCCGCAATTTACGCACTTAGTGCCTTGGCTCACCCTATGCTTCCCAACCTAAAATGCACTCCCTTCCTCCAACAGACCCCTCTCAAGATTAAGAACAACTATGACTCCTTCAGTAAGCCTTTTCCAGCTACTCTAATCCACAGAGCACCTCTCTACCAGGGTTTCCTACAGTCCTTGGGGTCTAGTAAACAACGGTACTACCTTGATTACAGTTTGAGTCTTATCACCCTAAAAGATCAAATAAGCTTCTTAAAAGCCAGGGACGTATCCCCAACAATATCCAGCACAGACTAGAGGCATTAATTGCCCAGTGAATACATATTGATCAATTGATTATTTAACTCACTTAGCACTTTCATATTCCTTGGCTTAGGTATTTGATGGTTAGGAAAAAATTCGGTGGAAGTCAAACTGATTTATTCTAATTAATGAGGAATAGAAGTGAGACAAATGATTTCTTTGGAGCCATAAAAAAAGACTTGAACAAAATAAAATGGCCAATCACATAAAAAAGATGTTAAACCTCATTAGTAATCAAAAACATGCATTTTTAAACAAAATACCATTTCTCACCTATCAATTTTGCCAACAGAAAAATCGGGGGTTTTCCCCAATGTGGGGAAGTGGGCATTAACACATATTATATACTTAGGTGGGATGTGAATAGAATCTTTTTGGAACTTAATCTAATAGCTTTTCTGTTTTACAAAATTAGCAAGTCTACTTTTATGAACCTGTCCTACAGAGAAATGAATACTTGGTACAAAAGCATAAATATCAAGAGGATTTCTGCCCTAGGGAAAAATTGAAAACATGCTAAATGTCCATCTGTAACATATTGGTTAAATAAATCCAGAGGTGCCCATTATTATAGGACACTGTGGAACAAAAAAGAATGAAGGCAACTGATGAGGAAGGATCATCCATGTACATGTGTAGGCAATAAATTAAGCAGCTCATAAGAATTGTATACATATAAATGACCTCATTTAGGTTTAGAATTTGTATGAATGTATGTATATATATGAATATGTATCTGTATCTACATATATAAGTGTATAGAAAGAGAGCTGAAAAGATACATAACAAAGTGTCAACAGCAGTTAGCATTCTCTATAGAATGGAATTAGGAGGGGAAAATGGAGAAGTGCTCTGTATGCTTCCATACAAAACATAGAGTTGAACACAAACTAGTGGACTAGATCTAAGGGACTTCAGTGCAAGCCCTCAAGACAAGTTTTCTCCCCATGAAATGAATGCATCAAGGACAATTTGCCCAGGTGCTTCAGTCAGCGTCTGCACTGCACCCTACTGGAAGCATCACGGCACTGTGAATTCATGTCACCCAGAGGCCACCTTTGCCTTCCCACCCTCAAAAGCTGCTCCTGCCGTTTCACACTTCAGTCCTAGTCTTTGTTCAGGACTCTTGTGCTGCCTCAATCGACATTGATCTCACCTCCTCAGAACTCCTATGGCATATGCTTGCATCAATCAATTGACAATTAATTATGAATGATTTTGTGACTTTGGAGGAGTAACTTTCAAATGAGCTACTAAGCAATTCCTATATTGTAATGTTTACAGTTTTGTTGTGTGACTCTCTAGCAAGTAGCAGAAATACAGAAACTGAGTCTCTCCTTTCCGCCCCCCCCCCCCCACGCCACCCTTTGTATCCACTTTTCTTAATTCCCATTCCCCCACCATTCTGGGATTGCCCCACTCAAAATGAGAACGCACAATACTCATTTAGGTGGAAAGCATGGATCTTACTCCCAACTTTGGAAGTCACAGTTCCCCCTGAGGTACAAAGGCAATGCGGCACTTTAATTAACATTAAGGCCTTCTCCTCTGATGGACCTCATGGCAATAGAGGAACTAAACTGAACTGCTTGTGACAAACTGAACTCGGCAAATTAGAGAGCCTAAAATCTCATAGGTGAGCTCAGCTGCAGTTAATGTAACCATATGAAAAATAAACACTGTAATAACTCCATTGTAATAATGAAGTCCCATTTCAAGTTTTAATTTGGGGTATTGTGCCTCTGACTTTAAAAAGCTGGGAAAGTAGCTCTTGTGAGCTGGTCAGTTAGTTTGAATCCATTACTCGGTCTCCACTCAAAGGAAGGTCAGACCACCTAGGATGACAATTGGCCCCGGGAGAGTGTGGACTCTGCTCAGTGGGACCGTTCCCCAGGGCTTCTGATTGCTGTGTTCCTGGAAAGGAAGGGGGGGCTGCTACAGAGTCGCAAGGTCCTCTGGGTCTTCTCTGTTTCCTACTCTCTCTGCTTTTACTCAACCATCTTCACTCCCCCACCTCCTCCAACTCCTAGAATTTCATTATAGATGCACAATACATTTTTAATGAATTAAATTAACATTTTGGCAACATTAGAGAAATAAAATCTCTGCCTTTGGCTAAATGTGAAATAAAGAGTGACTGCCTAAAATTTAGGTGTTATAGGAGAAAGAGAGAGAGAGAGAGAGAGAGAGGGAGATTGAGAGAAATGTTTGATTTGAAATCTACAAGTCTATATTTGAAAAGTAGAAGATAATAAACAGGTAGACATGAGGAAGATCATAAGGGTTATATATCCATGCTGAGAAATCTGAATTGATCATTTAAAGAGCCAGTGAAAGATTTTAAATCAGGAAATGACATGACCAAAAGTTTGTTTTAGGAAGCCACCTGTGCTAAGGCAAGTCCAGGGGCTGCAAGTGAGGGGCAATTTGGAAGATGTTGGGTAGGATCCGGAGGGCCTGGAGCCAAGCCTGGGGGCTGGGAGGGTGACTGTAGTTCACAGAGATGGAGATTCCAAGGGGTTGTTTGGATGGGAAAGAAGGGGTTTCTGTTTGGGACATGGTAATTTTGAGGTGCTGCTTGGGAAAAAGTAAGGCAGGGCACCGAAAGCACAAGTCCAGAAGTGTACACTGCACAGAGTTGAGAGATGTAAGAGTCAGGGATTAAGAGGCAGAGCTGAAGCCCAGAGAGTAATGAGGCCACCAAGAGGAGAAAACATTGAAGATGCAATCCCTAAGAACACTCAATTTTTAAGTCAGGTAGAAAAAAGTCCCTTTTGACTTTTCCTTTCATCCCCTCATTTAATTTAAACTTAATGAATGTCCCAGCTTTCTTTACATCTGAGATGAGTCACCTCCCCTTTTGAGTGCCCATGCCACCTCACACCTCGGTGCGTTTCTCAGGCTCACTTCTCATTTCTGCCAACACCATAGCTTGATGCATTCTTTTTTCTTTGTGCCTCCTCTGGCTTTGCATTAAGTCCCTCTGAATATTTCTCATTTCCTTGGAGTGTCTGCATGTGGATGGGGTGGGGATCTCTGAGGCAGGGGAGGTCAAGACAGGAAGTCAGTCCCATTGTTTAGAAATTGGTATCAAATAAGAAACAATTCTCCACCCCGATCCTTCCTGGTGATAGTTTATAATCTACAGCCAATGCTTTCTACATCTTATAGGTACTATTACATCTACATCAAAGGTTCCTCATCCCAAGGAGCTGAAACCTCAGGTGTTCCCAGTATGATCAAGGCTTCTGACATAATTTCTAGACACTCTCTAGATAAATGAATGTCAATTCATCTGAATCTACAATACTAGGATTTAAAGCATTAATGAAATAAAGCAATTGAACACTTCAATATAAGATTTTCAGATGCTTCCCCACACATTCAGAAGACACCCAGGCATGTACACAACTCAGAGATGATTCTTCCTCCAAAATTCTACCTGGAGCAGAGCCAGGGCTGCCACACAAGACACAAGCACAATAGCAAACCCACCCGGGCCGACTTCCAGAGAAATAACCTGTGAACATTCTGTCTGTCTGTCTCTCTGCTTCCCTAGCTGAGAATGAGGGTAAATCTTTCTGTAGCACAGGCATCAGAAGGCAGCTGGTATCTAGATCTACTCAAGTGAAAACTTTACCCTCAGATGGGCCCAGGAGGCAGAAAACTGTAATTGCAGAGGCAGGGTTGGCAATCCTTTGTTCAAGTAGAGGAGGAGCGTTTCTACAGAGGAGCAGCAACACTGAAATACAAAAGTGAGGAGCAAGATGAGGAACTGGTTAGAAACCTAAACACGCCATGAAAAAGAAGAAGAACAAGAGAAAATGAGAAGGACAGCTCAAGTATCTGAAAACCTGATTTGAGAAAGCACGTTGAAAGGGACTTGGCTTAATAGTGCAAAAGGAATACATTTTCTAGTAAATGGATGTGATGAATTTTAAAACATGAGGCTGTGAGGCTGAAAAGACATCAAGTATTGGCAAGTGGTGGGGAAGTACCCACCACTCCCCTGATTGGGGATGGAGTCCAAGTCCGGAGCCTCAGGGAGCAGCCCAGAGCCCGGCCTGAGCAGTCCAGGTATCCCCAGCATAAGTGGCCTCATTCCCCTTTGAGGCTGCCTGTCAATCACGCCCCCAAGGGAGCTCGACTGTGTGAGAACCATCCTTCCCAAGGCACTCCTTCCATTATCCTCACTAAACCTGCCTCCACCATAGGGATGCATGCAGATTGCTCACATTAAGAAGCAAATTGATTATGAACTGAGTTTTGTCTACCAACAATTTTTAATATGTAATCTTGTCATGAGTGAACGAAAGTCATTAATAATACAGTAAGCAAAATGTGCTACAGTTAACCTTAAATTATAACTTACAAAGAGCATTCTTGCAGTTTCTTCTTTGATTTATGAGCTCAGTTTATTCTATGCAAATTCATGCACAGTTTCTAATAAGAGGGAGGAGGAAAGATAAAGGAGCTTTGAATATTTTATAAGCTTTTTCCACTTACCTTAATTTAGAATTATGAGGCTGAATATGTAAGTAGAGAATAATTACCTATTACTAGTCTCCACATAGTTTATCTATTTCAGCTCTGAACATCCTGAGTGATGCAAAGCATAACTGTTTTACTACCTGGACCACTGTGAATATGATAATTAGGCCTCCTTCAACGTTATTTGTTGCTGACACATGAGAAGATAGACATTGTAATATAACCAGTCCTGCACTGTTGTTTAATATCCCTTTTTAAAATAATATACTGGACAGTCAATATTTCATTCATTGCACATAAAGTAAACTTTTTGAAGAGGTTTGTGCCCTGAAAAATTTCCTTGCTGTTCTTCTCCTATTGTTGCATTCTGTGAGCTCCAGGAATAAGGAATTAAGTAAATGGAATTCTATTGAAAGATGTTAGATTGATGGCCTGGCAGATAGATAACACATTCCAGGAGCAGGGCACAGCCCTGCTCATTCCCTCCGCCTCCTCTCCACCCACAGCAATCCCTCTTCATACACACATATTCCATGTCCCAACTTTCCACTCACCACCCAAAGGCACAGACCATGTAGATATCAGAGTAAACTTTAATTCAAAAAGATACCTGCACCCTGTGTTCATCGCAGGATTATTTACAATAGCCAAGACATGGATGCAACCTAAATGTCCATCGACAGATGAATGAATAAAGAAGATGTGGTATATATACACAATGGAATATTACTCAGCCACACAAAAAAATGAAATAATGCCATTTGCAGCAACATGGATTGACCTAGAGATGAAGTCAGACAGAGAAAGACAAATATATGATATCTCTTATATGCGGAATCAAAAAAAAAATGATCCAAATGAACTTATTTACTAAACACAAGCAGACTCACAGAATTAGAAAACAAACTACTGGTTACCAAAGTGGAAATGTGGCAGGGTAGGGATAAATTGGGAATTTGGGATTGACATGTACACACTACTATATTTAAAATAGATAACCAACAAGGACCTACTGTATAGCACAGGGAACTCTGCTCAATATTCTGCAATAACCTAAATGGGAAAAGAACTTGAAAAAGAATAGATACATGTATATGTATAACTGAATCACTTTGCTGTACACCTGAAACTAACACAACATTATAAATCAACTATACATCAATTTTAAAAAGAATAAATAAATAAATAAAATGGGGGGAAAAGAAAGAAAGAAAGCACAGGGTTTAGGAGATCTGCCAAAGAAAAGCTGAAATGGATGAGGTTAGTGATGCCTCCAGGTACAAAAGTGGCTGCTCAATTATTAACTGACCACAAGGGAAAGGAAAGGCTATTCAGGGATCACCAGACCTTGACTAAGTCAACAGGAGGACTTGGGTGACTGGAGAACCCGAGGCAGTGAGGCAATTTCCCGTGAGAGGCAGAGGGTGCTCTGGGAAGGACTCTCCAAGCACTCCTTAGATGTGTGCTTAGAATCAGCAGCCTGGACTAGGAGGCAACTGGCAGTTCCCAGACTTCTGGATTCACATACACACTCTTCAGGATGTCTCTGGCAATGGTGACTTTGTTTTTAAGAAATCTGGACCTGGAAGGAATATTGAAACTGACCAGCCCACTTAATTTAGGAAATGGGAAGAAACGGATGCTCAGCCCTTCAGTGCCTGTGCACACAAATGGATTCAAAGGCAGAAGATCCTGGCCTCAACAGCTCATCATCTGAGTCAGCGGAGCCCCCACTTGAAGGGATACAGAATCTCAGATTTGCTTTTTCTTCTTAGATTACCAGCAGAAACTCTTAAGCACCCAGTAATGCGCTGAATTATCTGAAAAATAACACAGATTGAGAATGAACTGTTTTTCGCATTAGTTAGGGCTCAAGGCAAATATGGTGCCATGGTTTCCTCTTCTATCACAGTAAATGCTGATCAAATTTAAGAGAAGGAGCAGGCAGCTTCCAATAAAGAAAGAAAAAAGGTTTTTCTCTCCCAGTAAATTGTATCATTGGATTTTGTGATAATTAGCACTTCATATTGTATTAGAGTGATGGTGTCAGACCAACAGCCAAACAGAATTAATGAGTTAAATATCTGTCAGCAGGAAGCTGCTGGTCTGATTAAGGGCACTGCAGGTGTGTGTGTGCGTCTATTTCTTTTCTTTTTTTTTCATTGTGGTCAGTATATTGAATTGTCGAAGAGACCATCATACTATTAACATCAATTATCAATGAGTGAAGAAAATTATAATCCCTTCTCTTGATCACAGGAGAGAATAATATTTGATGTAAT
The DNA here is from genome assembly GCF_949987535.1 of Balaenoptera acutorostrata. NCBI lineage: Eukaryota > Metazoa > Chordata > Mammalia > Artiodactyla > Balaenopteridae > Balaenoptera > Balaenoptera acutorostrata. The sequence goes on from NC_080076.1 coordinate 39,982,424, forward strand.
AAGAAAAGAAGGCACAGGAAAATGAAAATTTAAAACATCCTCTTTAGTGTCGAAGTGAATGAATGAATGATGCCTCAAATCACTCATTCCTGTCCAACTGCTGCTTCAAAATAACTTGGTAGTTTTGTGACATAAAAATTTCCATTAGTGAGTTAATTCTGGGGAAAGTAAAATTTACCAAGTTGTGCTCTGTCTTCCACTTTACATACATTGTTCATTTCATCCTTACGTGAGCCCTAGGAGTATATCCTTTCATTCTAATTTCAACTGAGGAAAGGCAACATCAAACAGAACTGCTTATCCTTTATTCTAACAACTAATATTTATGAAACACCTTCCCTGAGTCTAATTACATACTGAGCACAGATTAAGAAAAGATGTAGCAGAAGGGGAAAATGTCAGCCATACCATAAAGGATGTTTGAATGAAGTTTCAGTTATAAAGAAAAATATGAAGGGAAATAGATAAAAAACGAAAAACAAAAGAGGGAAATAACGACATGGCACAATGTAATATCAGAGCTGTCACAATGTATTATAGAGTTGATTGTCAAATGAGTGGCAGAGATAGAAACTGCTATTAGTTTAAAAAAGAAAGAGAAGATTGCAGGCTAAAGTGGTCTGAGAAGATTGTAAGAGGAGAAGAGAGTTGACCTTGGTGAGGAAGGATGATCAGGATTTGGATACAACAAGAAGGTCAATAGGACACGACAGGGCATTTCAGAGGGGGAATGGGAAAGAAACATCTGCAGGGAGCAGGTACCAACTCTATTTGGGAGGCAGAGAGCATTCAGGCTGGAGAGGAGGGTTTGTACAAATAGACACTGAGTAGTAAGGCAGAAGAAGCTGGGGGTGTGCAGCAGAGCCTTGAAGAGAAGAGAGAAGAATTTGAATTGTATTACTTTAGAAAAATTAAATCATCCCCATTTAATCAAATTTTTTTTGGCACCTGCTTACGTTTAATTGCCCTAACTGATCATATGGGCTAGTAGCTTTATACTTGGGCTCTCAGATAGCATTCTCTATCGTTACTACTATGCTCATACAAAATATTTTCAGAAGTAGTTTATACTCCACAAATCCAGCGGCTTCCAACAGTTTTTGATCATATATACTTACCAGGAAAAAATATTGAGCTAACTGACCCCATATAAATAAATAAACAGATTAAACAGACAAGTAAACAAACATATATATATACATAGATACATACTGTAAATATGTACACTCATTATAAAACTTACATTAAACCGTATTTTTTAAATGAGAAAAAAATGAAATGACCAATATTTACATTTTTATTTTATTATGTAATTATAATTTAATGTTAGCCTTTTGCTGAAATTGAAAATGTTATTCATGGTAATATTTTCAGCGAAAGCCTTCAGAATGAATATGCTTCCCATTTCAGAGAGTCTTGGTTTAATACATTGTGATAGAACAATTGTAAGGTCCAGCAATGATTTCAGTTTGTTTTGATCCTTGGTTTTCATAGCTGCTCTAACTGTAATAGGAATCTCATGAAGGTACAGAATGCCTATCGATGAAGGCATAATCTCGACTCTGCTGACTAGTCACGGAATCACTTTTCAATCCTATGTACCCAATGAGCAAAAGTATGGAATTTTGCTACTCAACTTCTAGCTTATCTAATGTCCAAGCAGGTTAGAGAAATTTTCTTGATATTTCCAATGTTCTTATGTGAGAGGGTTTTTTTTTAACTTTTTATTTCATATTGGAGTATAGTTGATTAACAATATTGTGTTAGTTTCAGGTGTACAGCAAAGCGACTCAGTTATACATACACATGTATCTATTCTATTTCAAAATCTTTTCCCACTTAGGTTGTTACATAATATTGAGCAGACGTCCCTGTACTATACAGTAGGTCCTTGTTGGTTATCCCTTTTAAATATAGCAGTGTGTACATGTCAATCCCAAACTCCCTAACTACCCCTCCCATTTTCAAGAGTTGTTTACTTTCCCACTCATTGGCTGGCCAATGAGTGGGAAGATCAATTTTATTTATTTATTTTAAAGTTTATTAATTTAGATCAATTTTAGATCTTCACCTGGCAGAGGGCTGAGGAAGACTGAGGCTCTACCATGTCCTCACCAGGCAGTTCTCTGGGGCTTGTACTGTTAACATGACTTTTAGTGCACAGTATCCTCACAGGATTATTATCAGTCACTAGTCTATGAAGCATGGTTTAGGTAAAAGAAGATAATGTAGTCCACAAATCCACTTACCTGGGCGAATATAAACTAAAAGAGGATAAAGCAGCAATGGTAACTGACCCAACCCTCTGAACTATGGAATGAATCCTCATCCTCCCCTCTGGATATCTCAAGGCCACTGTGAGTCATGTGACTGACTTAAGGACTGAGAAAGGGTTCCCATGTCAAATGAAAAATTAACTGTTAGTAATTGTATCCTTTTGCTAGTATCAGTTCTGATCTTCTCTTATCACAGCTCAATGAATCATCTTATTTTGTGAGCATCTCTGATTGTGAACATCACTCTGGAAACAATTGCTCTGTACCGGTTTTGAGTGTGTGGCATCTAAAGGCAAAGAAGTTTGTGATTTGACCTAATATCACAGTCATTCTGTGCTGATGTCCACATCATTAGAAACAGGTCTCTCCACTCACAGCCCTTGTGCCCGATAGGCGATGGTTGTACGTCAAGAATTCACAAGACGTATACGCAAATATGTCAGAATCTCCAATGAAATTTCTACTTCATTTTTTTGTGTCTTTTTCCATTCCCTGACCACCCCACTCTCACAAACTTAGCACAATAGCATACTTTTAGTATACCTTCAATTTATATTTTAGACTTAATTTTAATCTAATGTGCTTCCCCAGAGTAATGAGTGGTTAGCTCAAGCAAATGCTCACAGGCACACACACAAACCAATGTAGAGATGCAAGATATTCTTCAGACAGAAATGTCACCTAAGGGACCCTAGCCCAAATATAACCAAAGAAGACGCAATACAATGTCAGAAAAGTCTACTACCAGTTATTCTTATCAGGCTCTTTGTTTTTTCATTTTTTTTTAATTTTTGAATTTTTTTATTTTTTAAACATCTTTATTGGGTATAATTGCTTTACAAAGGTGTGTTAGTTTCTGCTTTATAACAAAGTTAATCAGTTATACATATACATATGTCCCCATAACTCTTCCCTCTTGCGTCTCCCTCCCTCCCACCCTCCTTATCCCACCCCTCTAGGTGTCACAAAGCACCGAGCTGATCACCCTGTGCTGTGCGGCTGCTTCCCACTAGCTATCTATTTTACATTTGGTAGTGTATATATGTCCATGCTACTCTCTCACTTTGTCCCAGCTTACCCTTCCCCCTTACATATCTTCAAGTCCATTCTCTAGTAGGTCTGTGTCTTTATTCCCGTCTTGCCCTTAGGTTCTTCAAGACTTTTTTTTTTTTTCTTTTCCTTCTTTTTTTTTTTTTTTTTAGATTCCATATATATGTGTTAGCATACGGTATTTGTTTTTCTCTTTCTGACTTACTTCACTCTGTATGACAGACTCTAGGTCCATCCACCTCACTACAAATAACTCAATTTCATTTCTTCTTATGGCTGAGTAATATTCCATTGTATATATGTGCCATATCTTCTTTATCCATTCATCCAATGATGGACACTTAGATTGTTTCCATGTCCTGGCTATTGTAAATACAGCTGCAATGAACAATTCGGTACATGACTCTTTTTAAATTATGGTTTTCTCAGGGTATATGCCCAGTAGTGGGATTGCTGGGTCGTATGGTAGTTCTATTTTTAGTATTTTAAGGAACCTCCATACTGTTCTCCATAGTTGCTGTATCAACTTACATTCCAACCAACAGTGCAAGAGAGTTCCATTTCTCCACACCCTCTCCAGCATTTATTGTTTGTAGATTTTTTGATGATGGCCATTTTGACTGGTGTGAGATGATATCTCATTGTACTTTTGATTTGCATTTCTCTCATGATTAATGATGTTGAGCATTCTTTCATGTGTTTGTTGGCAATCTGTATATCTTCTTTGGGAAAATGTCTATTTAGGTCTTCTGCCCATTTCTGGATTGGGTTGTTTGTTTTTTTGATTTTGAGCTTCATGAACTGCTTGTAAATTTTGGAGAATAATCATTTGTCAGTTGCTTCATTTGCAAATATTTTCTCCCATTCTGAGGGTTGTCTTTCCATCTTGTTTATGGTTTCCTTTGCTGTGCAAAAGCTTTTAAGTTTCATTATGTCCCAATTGTTTATTTTTGCTTTTATTGCCATTTCTCTAGGAGGTGGGTCTAAAAGGATCTTTCTGTGATTTACATCATAGAGTGTTTTGCCTATGTTTTCCTCTAAGAGTTTGATAGTGTCTGGCCTTACATTTAGGTCTCTAATTCATTTTGAGTTTATTTTTGTGTATGGTGTTAGGGAGTGTTCTAATTTCATTCTTTTACATGTAGCTGTCCAGTTTTCCCAGCATCACTTATCGAAGAGCCTGTCTTTTCTCCACTGTATATTCTTGCCTCCGTTATCAAAGATTAGGTGACCATATGTGCATGGGTTTATCTCTGGGCTTTCTATCCTGTTCCATTGATCTATATTTCTGTTGTTGTTCCAGTACCATATTGTCTTTTTTTTTTTTTTTTAGTAAATGTTGAATGAATGAATGTTATCTTTTTTTTGAATTTTTCAATTTTATTTTATTTATTTTTTTATACGGCAGGTTCTTATTAATCATCCATTTCATACACATCAGTGTATACATGTCATTCTCAATTGCCCAATTCATCGCACCACCATCCACACCCCCCACAGCTTTACCCCCTTGGTGTCCATATGTTTGTTCTCTATATCTGTGTCTCAGCTTCTGCCCTGTAAACCAGTTCATCTGTACCGTTTTTCTGGTTCCACGTACATGCATTAATATACAATATTTGTTTTTCTCTTTCTGACTTACTTCACTCTGTATGAGTCTCTAGATCCATCCATGTCTCAACAAATGCCACAATTTCTTTCCTTTATATGGCTGAGTAATATTCCATTGTATATATGTACTACATCTTCTTTATCCATTCATCTGTCGATGTGTATTTAGGTTGCTTCCATGACCTGGCTATTGTAAATAGTGCTGCAATGAACATTGGGGTGCATGTGTCTTTTTGAATTATGGTTTTCTTTATTTAGGTCTTCTGCCCATTTTTGGATGAGGTTGTTTGTTTCTTTAATATTGAGCTGCATGAGCTGTTTATATATTTTGGAGATTAATCCTTTGTCCATTGATTCATTTGCAAATATTTTCTCCCATTCTGAGGGTTGTCTTTTTGTCTTGTTTATGGTCTCCTTTGCTGTGCTAAAGCTTTTAAGTTTCATTAGGTCCCATTTGTTTATTTCTGTTTTTATTTCCATTACTCTAGGACACGGATCAAAAAAGATCTTGCTGTGATTTATGTCAAAGAGTGTTTTTCCTATCTTTTACTCTAAGAGTTTTATAGTGTCTAGTCTTACATTTAGATTCCGAATCCATCTTGAGTTTATTTTTGTGTATGGTGTTAGGGAGTGTTCTAATTTCATTCTTTTACATGTAGCTGTCAGTTTTCCCAGCACCACTTATTGAAGACACTGTCTTGTCCATTGTATATCCTTGCCTCCGTTATCAAAGATTAGGTGACCATATGTGCATGGGTTTATCTCTGGGTTTTCTATCTTGTTCCATTGATCTATGTTTCTGCGTTTGTGCCAGTACCATATTGTCTTCATTACTGTAGCTTTGTAGTACAGTCTGAAGTCATGGAGTCTGATTTGTCCTGCTCAATTTTTTTCCCTCAAGACTGCTTTGGCTATTTGGGGTATTTTGTGTATCCATACAAATTTTAAAATTTTTTGTTCTAGTTCTCTAAAAAATGCCATTGGTAATTTGATAGGGATTGCATTGAATCTGTAGATTGCTTTGGGTAGTAGAGTCATTTTCACAATATTGATTCTTCCAATCCAAGAACATGGTATATCTCTCCATCTGTTGGTATCATCTTTAATTTCTTTCTTCAGTGTCTTATAGTTTTCTGCATACAGGTCTTTGGTCTCCTAGGTAGGTTTATGCCTAGCTATTTTATTCTTTTTGTTGCAATGGTAAATGGGAGGGTTTCCTTAATTTCTCTTGCAGAGTTGTCATCATTAGTGTATAGGAATGCAAGAGATTTCTGTGCATTTATTTTGTATCCTGCAACTTTACCAAATTCATTGAATTAACTCTAGTAGTTTTCTGGGGGCATTTTAAGGATTCTCTATGTATAGTATCATGTCATCTGCAAACAGTGACAGTTTTACTTCTTTTTCAATTTGTATTGCTTTTATTTCATTTTCTTCTCTGATTGCCATGGCTAGGACTTCCAAAATTTTGTTAAATAATAGTGGTGAGAGTGGACATCCTTGTTTTTTCCTGATCTTAGAGGAAATGCTTTCAGATTTTCACCATTTAGAATGATGTTTGCTGTGGGTTTCTCTTATACAGGCTTTATTATGTTGAGAGGTAGGTTCCTCTATGCCCACTTTCTGGAGAGTTTTTATCATAGATTGGTGTGGAATTTTCTCAAAAGCTTTTTCTGCATCTATTGAGATGATCATATGGTTTTGATTCTTCAATTTGTTAATATGGTGTATCACACTGACTGATTTGCGTATATTCAAGAATGATTGCATCTGTGGGATAAATCCCACTTGATCATGGTGTATGATCCTTTTAATGTGCTGTTGGATTCTGTTTGCTAGTATTTTGTTGAGGATTTTTGCATCTATATTCGTCACTGATATTGGTCTGTAATTTTCTTTTTTTGTAGTATCTTTGTCTGGTTTTGGTATCAGGGTGATGGTGGCCTCAAAGAATGAGTTTGGGAGTGTGCCTTCTTCTGCAAATTTTTGGAAGAATTTGAGAAGTATGGGTGTGAGCTCTTCTTTAAATGTTTGATAGAATTCACCTGTGAAGCCTTCTGGTCCTGGACTTTTGTTTATTGGAAAATTTTTAATCACAGTTTCAACTGCGTTACCTGTGATTCATCTGTTCATATTTTCTATTTCTTCCTGGTTCAGTCTTGGAAGGTTATACCTTTCTAGGAATTTGTCCACTTCTTCCAGGTTGTCCATTTTATTAGCATAGAGTTGCTTGTAGTAGTCTCTTAGGATGCTTTGTATTTCTGCAATGTCTGTTGTAACTTCTCCTTTTTCATTTCTAATTTTATTGATTTGAGTCCTCTCCCTCTTTTACTTGATGAGTCTGGCTGATTGTTTATCAGTTTTGTTTATCTTCTCAAAGCACCAGCTTTTAGTTTTATTGATCTTTGCTACTGTTTTCTTTGTTTCTATTTCACTTATTTCTTGTCTGATCTTTATGATTCCTTTCCTTCTGCTAACTTTGCGTGTTGTTTGTTCTTCTTTCTCTAATTCCTTTATGCTTAAGGTTAGGTTGTTTATTTGAGATTTTTCATGTTTCTTGAGGTAGGCTTGTATAGCTATAAACTTCCCTCTTAAAACTGCTTTTGCTGCATTAAATAGGTTTTGGATCATCCTGTTTTCATTGTCATTTGTCTCTAGGTATTTTTTGATTTCCTCTTTGATTTTTCAGTGATCTCTTGGTTATTTAGTAATATATTGTTTAGCCTCCATGTGTTTGTCTTTTGTAGGTTTCTTTTTCCCTGTAATTCATTTCTAATCTCATAGTGTTGTGGTCAGAAAAGATGCTTGATATGATTTCAATTTTCTTAAATTTACTGAGGTTGATTTGTGACCCAAGATGTGATCTATCCTGGAGAATATACCATGCGCACTTGAGAAGAAAGTGTAATCTGCTGTTTTTGTATGGAATGTCCTATAAATATCAATTAAATCTCTCTGGTCTATTGTGTCATTTAAACCTTATGATTCCTTATTTATTTTCATTTTAGATAATCTGTCCATTGGTGTAAGTGAGGTTTTAAAGTCCCCCACTAGTATTGTATTACTGTCAATTTCCTCTTTTATAGCTGTTAGCAGTTGCCTTATGTATTGAGGTGCTCCTATGTTGGGTGCATTTATATTTTTAATTGTTATATCTTCTTCTTGGATTGATCCCTTGATCATTATGTAGTGTCTTTCCTTGTCTCTTGTAACATTCTTTATTTTAAAGTGTCTTTCATCTGATATGAGTATTGCAACTCCAGCTTTCTTTTGATTTCCATTTGTATGGAATATCTTTTTCCATCCCCTCACGTTCAGTCTGTATGTGTCCCTAGGTCTGAAGTGGGTCTCTTGTAGACAGCATATATATGGGTCTTGTTTTTGTATCCATTCAGCAAGCCTGTGTCTTTTGGTTGGAGCATTTAATCCATTCACGTTTAGGGTAATTATCGATATGTATGTTCCTATGACCATTTTCTTAATTGTTTTGGGTTTGTTTTTGTAGGTCCTTTTCTTCTCTTGTGTTTCCCACTTAGAGAAGTTCCTTCAGCATTTGTTGTAGAGCTGGTTTGGTGGTGCTGAATTCTCTTAGCTTTTGCTTGTCTGTAAAGCTTTTGATTTCTCCATCAAATCTAAATGAGATCCTTGTTGGGTAGAGTAATCTTGGTTGTAGGTTCTTCCCTTTCATCACTTTAGTTATGTCATGCCACTCCCTTCTGGATTTTAGAGTTTTTGCTGAGAAATCAGCTCTTAACTTTATGGGAGTTCCCTTGTATGTTGTCATTTTTCCTTTGCTGCTTTCAATACTTTTTCTTTGTCTTTAATTTTTGCCAATTTGATTAATATATGTCTTGGTGTGTTTCTCCTTGGGTTTATCCTGTATGGGACTCACTGCGCTTCCTGGACTTGGGTATCTATTTCTTTTCCCAAGTTAGGGAAGGTTTTGACTGTAATCTCTTCAAATATTTTCTCGGGTCGTTTCTCTCTCTCTTCTCCTTCTGGGACCCCTCTAATGCGAATGTTGTTGCATTTAATGTTGTCCCAGAGATCTCTTAGGCTGTCTTCATTTCATTTCAGTCTTTTTTCTTTATTCTGTTCTGCAGCAGTGAATTCCAGTATTCTGTCTTCCATGTCACTTATCCGTTCTTCTGCCTTAGTTTTTCTGCTATTGATTCCTTTTAGTGTAGTTTACATTTCAGTTATTGTATTGTTCATCTCTGTTTGTTTGTTCTTTAATTCTTCTAGGTCTTTGTTAAACATTTCTTGCATCTTCTCGATCTTTGCCTCCATTCTTATTCCGAGGTTCTGGATCATCTTCACTATCATTATTCTGAATTTTTTTTCTGGAAGGTTGCCTATCTCCACTTCATTTAGTTGTTTTTCTAGGGTTTTATCTTGTTCCTTCATCTGGTACATAGGCTTCTGCCTTTTCACCTTGTCTATCTGTCTGTGAAAGTGGTTTTTGTTCCACAGGCTGCAGGATTGTAGTTCTTCTTGCTTCTACTGTCTGCCCTCTTGTGCATATTGTCTTGATTACTGTAGCTTTGTAGTATAGTCTGAAGTCAGGGAGTCTGACTCCTCCAGCTCCGTTTTTCTTTCTCAAGATTGCTTTAGCTATTCGGGATCTTTTGTGTTTCCATACAAATTGTGAAGTGTTTTGTTCTGGTTTTGTGAAAAATGTCAGTGATAGTTTCATAGGGATTGCATTGAATCTGTTGATTGCTTTAGGTAGTATAGTCATTCTCACAATGTTTATTCTTCCAATCCAAGAACATGGTATATCTCTCCATTTATTTGTATCATGTTTAATTTTTTTCATCAGTGTCTTATAATTTTCTGCATACAGGTCTTTTGTCTCCTTAGGTAGTTTTATTTCTAGATATCTTATTCTTTTTGTTGCAGTGGTAAATAGGAGTGTTTTCTTAATTTCACTTTCAGATTTTCCATCATGAGTGTATAGGAATCCAAGAGATTTCTGTGCATTAATTTTGTATCCTGCTACTTTACCAAATTCATTGATTTGCTCTAGTAGTTTTCTTGTAGCATCTTTAGGATTCTCTATGTATAGTATCATGTCATCTGTAAACAGTGACAGCTTTATTTCTTCTTTTCAAATTTGGATTCATTTTATTTCATTCTCTTCTCTGATTGATGTGCCTAAAACTTCGAAAACTATGTTGAATAATGGTGGTGAGAGTACGCAACCTTGTCTTTTTCCTGATCTTAGTTGAAATGGTTTCACTTTTTCACCATTAAGGACAATGTTGTCTGTGGGTTTGTCATATATGGCCTCTATTATGTTGAGGAATGTTCCCTTTATGCCTACTTTCTAAAGGGTTTTTTTCATAAATTGGGGTTGAATTTTGTCAAAAGCTTTTTCTGCATCTATTGAGATGATCATGTGGTTTTTCTCCTTCAATTTGTTAATATGGTGTATCACATTGATTGATTTGCGTATATTGAAGAATCCTTGCATTGCTGGGATAAACCCCACTTGATCATGCTGTGTGATACTTTTAATGTGCTGTTGGATTCTGTTTGCTAGTATTATGTTGAGTATTTTTGCATCTATGTTCATCAGTGATATTGGCCTGTAATTTTCTTTCTTTGTGACATCTTTCTCTAGTTTTGGTATCAGTGTGATGATGGCCTCATAGGATGAGTTTGGGAGTCTTCCTCCCTCTTCTATATATTGGAAGAGTTTGAGAAGGATAGGTGTTACCTCTTCTCTAAATGTTTGATAGAATTCACCTGTGAAGCCTTCTGGTCCTGGGCTTTTTTTTGTTGGAAGATTATTAATCACAGTTTCAATTTCAGTGCTTGTGATTGATCTGGTCATATTTTCTATTTTTTCCTGGTTCAGCCTCATGTGGTTGTGCATTTCCAAGAATTTGTCCATTTCTTCCAGGTTGTCCATTTTATTGGCATATACTTGCTTGTAGTAATCTATCATGATCCTATGTATTTCTGCAGTGTCAGTTTTTACTTCTCCTTTTTCATTTTTAACTCTATTGATTTGAGTCTTCTCCCTTTTTTTCTTCATGAGTCTGGCTAATTGTTTATCAATTTTTTTTATCTTCTCAAAGTATCAGCTTTTAGTTTTATTGATCTTTGCTATCATTTTCTTCATTTCTTTTTCATTTATTTCTCATCTGATCTTTATGATTTCTTTCCTTCTGTTAACTTTGGGGATTTTTTGTTCTTCTTTCTCTAATTGCTTTAGGTGTAAGGTTAGGTTGTTTATTTGAGATGTTTCTTGTTTCTTAGGTAGGACTGTATTGCTTTAAACTTCCCTCTTAGAACTGCTTTTGCTGCATCCCATAGGTTTTGAGTCATTGTGTTTTCATTGTCATTTGTTTCTAGGTACTTCTTGATTTCCTCTTTGATTTCCTCAGTGATCTCTTGGTTATTAAGTAGTGTATAGTTCAGCCTCCATGTGTTTGTATATTTTACACATTTTTTCATGTGATTGCTATCTAGTCTCATAGCGTTGTGGTTGGTAAATATACTTGATACGATTTCAATTTTCTTAAATTTACCAAGGCTTGATTTGTGACCCAAGATATGATCTATTCTGGAGAATGTTCCATTAGCACTTGAGAAGCACGTGTATTCTGTTGTTTTGGGATGGAATGTCCTATAAATATCAATGAAGTCCATCTTGTTTAATGTATCATTTAAAGCTTTTGTTTCCTTATTATTTTCTTTTTGGATGATCTGTCCATTGGTGAAAGTGGGGTGTTAATGTCCCCTATTGTGTTTGTGTTACTGTCATCTTCCCCTTTTATGGCTGTTAGTATTTACCTTATGTATTGAGGTGCTCCTATGTTGGGTGCATAAATATTTACAATTGTTATATCTTCTTCTTGGATTGATCCCTTGATCATTATGTAATGTCCTTTTTTGTCTCTTTTAATAGTCTTTTTTTAAAGTCTATTTTGTCTGATATGAGAATTGATACTCCATCTTTCTTTGATTTCCTTTTGCTTTGAATATCTTTTTTCCATCCCCTCACTTTCAGCCTGCATGTGTCCCTAATTCTGTGGTGGGTCTCTTGTGGACAGCATATATACGGGGTCTTATTTTTGTATCCATTCAGCCAGTCTATGTCTTTTGGTTGTACTATTTAATACAGTTACATTTAAGGTAATTATCGATATGTATGTTCCTATGACCATTTTCTTAATTGTTTTGGGTTTTTTTTTGCAGGTCTTTTCCTTCTCTTGTGTTTCCTGCCTAGAGAAGTTCCTTTAGTATTTATTTTAAAGCTGGTCTGGTGGTGCTGAATTCTCTTAAATTTTGCCTGTCTGTAAAGGTTTTAATTTCTCCTTCATATCTGAATGAGATCCTTGCTGGGTAGAATTATTTTGGTTGTAGGGTTTTTCTCCTTTATCACTTTAAATATGTCCTGCCACTCCCTTCTGGTTTGAAGAATTTCTGCTGAAAGCTCAGCTGTTAACCTTATGGGGGATTCCCTTGTGTGTTATTTGTTGTTTTTCCCTGCTGCTTTTAATATTTTTGCTTTGTATTTAATTTTTGATAGTTTGATTAATATGTGTCTTAGCATGTTTCTCCTTGGATTTATCCTTTATGGGACTCTCTGCCCTTCTTGGACTTGATTGACTATTTCCTTTCCCAAACTAGGGAAGTTTTCAACTCTAATATCTTCAAATACTTTCTCAGTCCCTTTCTTTTTCTCTTCTTATTCTGAGACCCCTATAATTCGAATGTTGATGTGTTTACTGTTTTCCCAGAAGTCTCTGAGACTGTCCTCAATTCTTTTCATTCTGTTTTCTTTATTCTGCTCTGCAGTAGTTATTTCCACTATTTTATCTTGCAAGTCACTTGTCTGTTCTTCTACCTCAGTTATTCTTCTATTGACCCCTTCTAGAGAATTTTTCATTTCATTTATTGTGTTGTTCATCAATGTTAGTTTGCTCTTTAGTTCTGCTAGGTCCTTGTTAAACGTTCCTTATATTTTCTATATTCTATGTCCAAGATTTTGGATCATGTTTACTATAATTATTCTGAATTCTTTTTCAGGTAGACTGCCTATTTCCTCTTCATTTGTTAGGTCTGGTGGGTTTTTGCCTTTCTCCTTCATCTGCTGTGTTTTCCTCTGTCTTCTCATTTTGCTTAACTTACTGTGTTTGGGGTCTCCATTTCGCAGGCTGCCAGTTCATAGTTCGCATTGTTTTTGGTGTCTGTCCCCAGTGGCTAAGATTGGTTCAGTGTGTTGTATAGGCTTCCTGGTGGGGGAGACTAGTCCCTGTGTTCTAGTGGATGAGTCTGGATCTTTTCTTCCAGTTGCGCTGGTCCACGTCTGTTTGTGTGTTTGTGGTGTCTGTGGCCTTACTATGATTTTAGGCAGCCTCTCTGCTAATGGATGGGTTTGTGTATATGGTATATGGTGTCCAGGACTGTAACTTTCTGGTCATTGAGTGGAGCTGGGTGTTGGTGTTGAGATGGAGATCTCTGAGAAATTTTCACCATTTGATATTACGTGGAGCTGGGAGGTCTCTTGTGGACCAGTGTCCTGAACTTGGCTCTCCCACCTCAGAGGCATAGCCCTGATGCCTGGCTGGAGCATCAATAGCCTGTCATTCACACGGCTCAGAATAAAAGGGAGAAAAGAAGAAAGAAAGAAAGAAAGAAAGAAAGAAAGGAGATAAAATAAAATAAAGTTATTAAAATTAAAAATAAGAAATAATTATTAAAAAAATTTAAGTAATAAAAAAAAGAAAGAATGAAGAGAGCAACCAAACCAAAGAACAAATCCACCAATGAAAACAAGTGCTAAAATCTATACAAAAATTTTTAAAAATTAAAAAAATAATAAAACAGACAGACAGAACCCAGGACAAATGGTAAAAGCAAAGCTATACAGACAAAATCACACACAGAGGCAGACACATAAGCACTCACAAAAGAGAAAAAGCAAAAAAAAATAAATGTCATTGCTCCCAATGTCCACCTCCTCAATTTGGGATGATTCGTTGTCTATTCAGCTATTCCACAGATGCAGGGTACATCAAGTTGATTGTGGAGATTTCATCCGCTGCTCCTGTGGCTGCTGGGAGAAATTTCCCTTCTCTTCTTTGTTCTCACAGCTCCTGGGGTTCAGCTTAGGATTTGGACCCGCCTCTGCATGTAGGTCACCTGAGGGCGTCTGTTCTTCCCTCAGACAGGACGGGGTTAAAGGAGCAGCTGATTCGGGGGCTCTGGCTCACTCAGGCCAGGGAGAGGGAGGGGTATGGAGCTCAGTGTGAGCCTCCAGTGGCAGAGGCCGGCATGACATTGCACCAGCCTGAGGTGCGCAGTGTTTTCTCCCAGGGAAGTTGTCCCTGGATCATGGGACACTGGCAGTGGCAGCCTGCACAGGCTCCCAGAAGGGGAGATGTGGATAGTGACCTGTGCTTGCACACAAGCTTCTTGGTGGCTACAGCAGCAGGCTGAGCATCTCATGCCCGTCTCTGGGGTCTGCACTGATAGCCACGGTTCACGCCAGTCTCTGGAGCTCCTTTAAGCGATGCTCTTAATCCCCTCTCCTCAGGCACTGTGAAACAAAGAGGCAAGAAAAAATCTCTTGCCTCTTTGGCAGCTCCAGACTTTTTCCTGGAGTCCCACCCGGCCAGCTGTGGAGCACTAGCCCCTTCAGGCTGTGTTCATGCAGCCAACCCCAGTCCTCTCCCTGAGATCCACCCTCCGAAGCCCAAGCTTCAGCTCCCAGCCCCAACCCGTCCTGGAGGGTTAGCAGACAAGCCTCTAAGGGTGGTGAGTGCTGGTCTTCACCAAACCCTTGTACGGGAATCTCTCTGCATTGCCCTCTGCACCCCAGTTGCTGCGTTCTCCTCCATGGTTATGAATCTTCCACCCTCCGCCACCTGCAGTCTCTGCCCACAAAGGGGCTTCCTACTGTCTGGAAACTTTTCCTCCTTCACAGCTCCCTCCCACTGGTGCATGTCCCTTCCCTATTCTTTTGTCTCTGTTTTTTCTTTTATCTTTTGTCCTACCCATGTATGTGGGGAGTTTCTTGCCTTTTGGGAGGTCTCAGGTCTTCTGCCAGCGTTCAGTAGGTGTTCTGTAGGAGTTGTTCCGCATGTCAATGTATTTCTGATGTATTTGTGGGGAGGAAGGTGATTTCTACGTCTTACTCTTCCGCCATCTTGAATCTCCGCCCTCCTTATCAGGCTCTCTTTATTACATGCTCTTAGTTGAGTTATGAGCTTGTGTACTTCGAGCAATAGTGCCTAACACATTATGTTAAAATCATACTATTGGAGATTAACCAAGATGGCGGAGTAGAAGGACTTGCTCTCACTCCCTCTTGCGAGAACACCAAAATCACAACTAGCTGCTGGACAATCATCAACAGGAAGACACTGGAACTCACCAAAAAAGATACCCCACATCCAAACACAAAGGAGAAGCCAAAATGAGATGGTAGGAGGGGTGCAATCAGAGTAAAATCAAATCCCATAACTGCTGGGTGGGTGACTCACAGACTGGCAAACACTTATACCACAGAAGTCTAACAACTGGAGTGAAGGTTCTGAGCCCCACTTCAGGCTTCCCAACCTGGGGGTCCAGCAATGGGAGGAGGAATTCATAGAGAATCAGACTTTGAAGCCTAGTGGGAATTGATTGCAGGACTTTGACAGGACTGGGGAAAACAGAGACCCCACTCTTGGAGGGCACACACAAAATAGTGTGCACATCAGGACCCAGGGGAAGGAGCAGTGACCCCAGGGGAGACTGAACCAGACCTACCTGCTAGTGTTGGAAGGTCTCCTGCAGAGGCGGGGTGTGGTTCTATTTCACTGTGGGGACAAGGACACTGGCAGCAGAAGTTCTGGGAAGTATTCCTTGGCGTGAGCCCTCCCAGAGTCTGTCATTAGCCCCACCAAAGAGCACAGGTAGGCTCCAGTGTTGGGTTGCCTCAGGCAAAACAACCAACAGGGAGGGAACCAAGCCCCACAGCAACAGTCAGCTCTACCCACCACCAGAGCCTCCCATCAAGCCTCTTAGATAGCCTCAACCACCAAAGGGCAGACAGCAGAAGCAAGAAAAACTACAGTCCTGCATCTTGTGGACCAAAAACTACATTCACAGAAAGATAGGCAAGATGAAAAGGCAGAGGGCTATATACCAGATGAAGGAACAAGATAAAACCCCAGAAAAAAAAAAAACTAAATGAAGTGGAGATCGGCAACCTTCCAGAAAAAGAATTCAGAATAATGATAGTGAAGATGATCCAGGACCTCAGAAAAAGAATGGAGGCAAAGATCAAGAAGATGCAAGAAATGTTTAACAAAGACCTAGAAGAATTAAAGAACAAGCAAACAGAGATGAACAATACAATAACTGAAATGAAAACTACACTAGAAGGAATCAATAGCAGAATAACTGAGGCAGAAGAACAAATAAGTGACCTGGAAGACAGAATTGTGGAATTCACTGCTGCAGAACAGACTAAAGAAAAAAGAATGAAAAGAATTGAAAACAGCCTAATAGACCTCTGGGACAACATTAAACACAACAACATTCACATTATAGGGGTCCCAGAAGGAGAAGAGAGAGAGAAACGACCTGAGAAAATATTTGAAGAGATTATAGTCAAAAACTTCCCTAACATGGGAAAGGAAATAGCCACCCAAGTCCAGGAAGCACAATGAGTCCCATACAGGATAAACCCAAGGAGAAACATGCCGAGACACATAGTAATCAAAGTGGCAAAAGTTAAAGACAAAGAAAAATTATTGAAAGCAGCAAGGGAAGAACGACAAATAACATACAAGGGAACTCCCATAAGGTTAACAGCTGATTTCTCAGCAGAACCTCTACAAGCCAGAAGGGAGTGACATGATATACTTAAAATGATGAAACGGAAGAACCTACAACCAAGATTATTCTACCCGGAAAGGATTTCATTTAGATTTGATGGAGAAATCAAAAGCTTTGCAGACAAGCAAAAGCTAAGAGAATTCAACACCACCAAACCAGCTCTACAACAAATGCTAAAGGAACTTTTCTAAGTGGGAAGCACAAGACAAGAAAACGACCTACAAAACCAAACCCAAAACAATTAAGAAAATGGTCCTAGGAACATACGTATCAATAATTACCTTAAAGGTGAATGGATTAAATGCTCCAACCAAAAGACACAGGCTTGCTGAATGGATATAAAAACAAGACCCATATATATATTTTCTACAAGAGACCCACTTCAGACCTAGGGACACAAACAGACTGAAAGTGAGGAGATGGAAAAAGATATTCCAAGCAAATGGAAATCAAAACAAAGCTGGAGTAGCTGTACTCATTTCCGATAAAATAGACTTTAAAATAAAGAATGTTACAAGAGACAAGGCAGGACACTACATAATGATCAAGGGATCAATCCAAGAAGAAGATATGACAATTATAAATATACATGCACCCAACATAGGAGCACCTCAATACATAAGGCAACTTCTAACAGCTATAAAAGAGGAAATCGACAGTAACACAATAATAGTGGGGGACTTTAACACCTCACTTACACAAATGGACAGATCATCCAAAATGAAAATAAATAAGGAAAAGAAGCTTTAAATGACACAATAGACCTGATAGATTTAACTGATATTTATAGGATATTCCATCCAAAAACAGTAGATTACACTTTCTTCTCAAGTTCACACAGAACATTCTCCAGGATAGATCACATCTTAGGTCAAAAATCAAGCCTCAGTAAATTTTAGAAAATTGAAATCATATCAAGCATCTTTTCTGACCACAACGCTATGAGATTAGAAATCAATTACTGGGAAAAAAAAACGTGAAAATCACAAACACATGGAGGCTAAACAATACGTTACTAAATAACCAAGAGATCACAGAAGAAATCAGAGAGGAAATCAAAAAATACATAGAGAAAAATGACAATGAAAACACGACGATCCAAAACCTATGAGATGCAGCAAAAGCAGTTCTAAGAGGGAACATTATAGCTATACAAGCCTACCTAAAGAAACAAGAAAAATCTCAAGTAAACAATCTAACCTTACACCTAAAGGAACTAGAGAAAGAAGAACAAACAAAACCCAAAGATAGCAGAAGGAAAGAAATCATAAATATCAGATCGGAAATAAATGAAATAGAAACAAAGAAAACAATGGCAAAGATCAATAAAACTAAAAGTTGGTTCTTTGAGAAGATAAACAAAATTGATAAGCCATTAGCCAGACTCATCAAGAAAAAGAGGGAGAGGACTCAAATCAATAAAATTAGAAATGAAAAAGGAGAAGTTACAACAGACACCACAGAAACACAACGCATCCTAAGAGACTACTACAAGCAACTCTATGCCAATAAAATGGACAAGCTGGAAGAAATGGACAAATTCTTAGAAAGGCAGAGCCTTCCAAGACTGAACCAGGAAGAAACAGAAAATATGAACAGACCAATCACAAGTAATGAAATTGAAACTGTGATTAAAAATCTTCCAACAAACAAAAGTCCAGGAACAGATAGCTTCACATGTGAATTCTATCAAACATTTAGAAAAGGGCTAACACCCATCCTTTTCAAACTCTCCCAAAAAATTGCAGAGGAAGGAACACTCCCAAACTCATTCTATGAGGCCACCATTACCCTGATACCAAAACCAGACAAAGATACTACAAAAAAAGAAAATTACAGACCAATATCACTGATGAATATAGATGCAAAAATCCTCAACAAAATACTAGCAAACAGGATCCAACAACACATTAAAAGGATCACACACCACGATCAAGTGGGATTTATCCCAGGGATGCAAGGATTCTTCAATATACGCAAATCAATCAATGTGATACACCATATTAACAAATTGAAGAATAAAAACCATATGATCATCTCAATAGATGCAGAAAAAGCTTTTGACAAAATTCAACACCCATTTATGATAAAAACTCTCCAGAAAGTGGGCATAGAGGGAACCTACATCAACATAATAAAGGCCATATATGACAAACCCACAACAAACATCATTCTCAATGGTGAAAAACTGGAAGCATTTTCCTAAGATCAGGAACGAGACAAGGATGTCCACTCTCACCACTATTATTCAACATAGTGTTGGAAGTCCTAGCCACGGCAATCAGAGAAGGAAAAGAAATAAAAGGAATACAAATTGGAAAAGAAGAAGTAAAACTGTCACTGTTTGCAGATGACATGATACGATACATAGAGAATCCTTAAAATGCCACCAGAAAACTACTAGAGCTAATCAATGAATTTGGTAAAGTTGCAGGATACAAAATTAATGCACAGAAATCTCTTGCATTCCTATACATTAATTATGTAAACTCTGAAAGATAAATTATGGAAACACTCCCATTTACCATTGCAACAAAAAGAATAAATTACCTAGGAATAAACCTACCTAGGGAGACAAAAGACCTGTATGCAGAAAACTATAAGACACTGATGAAAGAAATTAAAGATGATACCAACAGATGGAGAGATATACCATGTTCTTGGATTGGAAGAATCAATATTGTGAAAATGACTATACCACCCAAAGCAATCTACAGATTCAATGCAATCCCTATCAAATTACCAATGGCATTTTTTACAGAACTAGAACAGATCATCTTAAAATGTGTATGGAGACACAAAAGACCCCGAATCACCAAAGCAGTCTTGAGGGAAAAAAACGGAGCTGGAGGAATCAGACTCCCTGCCTTCAGACTATACTACAAAGCTACAGTAATCAAGACAATATGATACTGGCACAAAAACAGAAACATAGATCAATAGAACAAGATAGAAAGCCCAGAGATAAACCCACGCACCTATGGTCAACTAATCTATGACAAAGGAGACAAAGATATACAATGGAGAAAAGACAGTCTCTTCAATAAGTGGTGCAGAGAAAACTGGACAGCTACATGTAAAAGATTGAAGTTATAATGCTCCCTAACACCATACACAAAAATAAACTCAAAATGGATTCGAGACCTAAATGTAAGACTAGACACTATAAAACTCTTAGAGGAAAACATAGGAAGAACACTCTTTGACATAAATCACAGCAAGATCTTTTTTGATCCACCTCCTAGAGCAATGGAAATTAAAACAAAAATAAACAAATGGGACCTAATGAAACTTCAAAGCTTTTGCACAGCAAAGGAAACCATAAATAAGACGAAAAGACAACCCTCAGAATGGGAGAAAATATTTGCAAATGAATCGATGGACAAAGGATTAATCTCCAAAATATATAAACAGCTCATGCAGCTCAATATTAAAGAAACAAACAACCCAATCCAAAAATGGGCAGAAGACCTAAATAGACATTTCTCCAAAGAAGACATACAGATGGCCAAGAAGCACATGAAAAGCTGCTCAACATCACTAATTATTAGAGCAATGCAAATCAAAACTACAATGAGGTATCACCTCACACCAGTTAGAATGGGCATCATCAGAAAATCTACAAACAACAAATGCTGGAGAGGGTGTGGAGAAAAGGGAACCCTCTTGCACTGTTGCTGGGAATGTAAATTGATACAGCCACTATGGAGAACAATATGGAGGTTCCTTAAAACACTAAGAATAGAATTACCATATGATCCAGCAATCCCACTACTGGGCATATACCCAGAGAAAACCGTAATTCAAAAAGACACATGCACCCCAATGTTCATTGCAGCACTATTTACAATAGCCAGGTCATGGAAGCAACCTAAATGCCCATCAACAGACGAATGGATAAGGAATTTGTGGTACATATATACAATGGAATAATACTCAGTCATAAAAAGGAATGAAACTGGGTCATTTGTTGAGACATGGATGGATCTAGAGACTGTCATACAGAGTGAAGTAAGTCAGAAAGAGAAAAACAAATATCGTATATTAACGCATGTATGTGGAACCTAGAAAAATGGTACAGATGAACCGGTTTGCAGGGCAGAAGTTGAGACACAGATGTAGAGAACAGACGTATGGACACCAAGGGGGGAAAACCGCGGTGGGGTGAAGATGGTGGTGTGCTGATTTGGGCGATTGGGATTCACATGTATACAATGATGTGTATAAAATTGATGACTGATTAATAAAAAAAAACAAAAACCGATAGCTAGTGGGAAGCAGCAGCATAGCACAGGGAGATCAGCTCAGTGCTTTGTGATCACCTAGAGGAGTGGGATAGGGAGGGTGGGTGTGAGGGAGACGCAAGAGGGAAGAGATATGGGGATATATGTATATGTATAGCTGGTTCACTTTGTTATCAAGCAGAAACAAACACACCATTGCAAAACAATTATACTCCAATAAAGATGTTAGAAAAAATCATACTGTTAATGTTAATAGAATTGTCTATAATTCAGAATTTAATTAGAACGCTTAAGCTCTAAATGCCATAGGAATTAGGGGAAAAAAGAGAGAGATGAGAATGGGCTGAAGAAGCAAGGGATGTATTTCTGGAGAAGGGTAAATTTATCTGGACCTTGAGGGATGATAGTGCTTGCAGAGCTAAACAGGGAATGAAGTTCCATGTGGGCAGAGCAACAGCTGTGGCATGATCCAGGCACATGCAGGTCTGGTGAGAAACTCACTGGACCAGGTTCAGACTAATGAAGTCCAGTGTACTGTGTGTTTACATGAGCCTTTTCTCCTAGAAGTGTCTTCAGTGCCCATTTCAGATGAAAATACCTTCGTGGAAGTGACAACAATGTCAACTAAATTTTCATATCTCCCCATTATACAATAAGGATATGATTGGGTTGTAACATTTACGAGACAGTTTTTGAAATATCTTTGAAGATAATTGTCAGTTCCTGCAGTAAAAATGAGCCTTTCATGTGACTTTCCCCCCAAAGTTCCCTAATCTGGTTCAGTTTGCAATTCTTGGCTCTATCATCATGTCCCATTAAGATTAAAATATGGAGTGATTTCAAGGGGTCCAGGGCTGGGGCAGAAAATAAATGCATGATGTTCTAATTGCTATTTAACATCATGGAATTGGAAGGAATGAGGTTAATGGACCACCCCAATGCATATGCAATCTTCCTCATTCTGAATGGTTCTCTGGCACTTTTGATTACCTACTGAAGCAATATAGCCTCCTCTGGAGGCTAATAGCCTCCTCAGAGGCCTCTTTCCCTACTCTGTGATTAAACCATAATTTTTGCAAATATCCTTACCCTCTCTTCAGCTTTGAAAATGGTCTAGCCAGATTTTGGAAATGTATTGTCTCCAGCATGCCCATAGACACGGCAATCACCTGTCTTAATGTTTTCCAAGGTAGTTTCTATGTCTCATACCTTGTGCCATCATAAAACCTAGTACAAAGAATATGGGCTGGAAAAGTTTGGCAAATGCACTTAAAGGAAACTGCCTTCAATGTGCTCAGTGAAATAGCTTTCATTTTACCACTAACATAAACCCATAATTAGACCTACTTATCTACAGTCATAACAAGTCCTTCTGCTTCTCAGTTCTGTTCCTACATCAAGCATGGGCTCAGAATCACTCTATACAGTGCTCCTCTCCTTGATAAAACGCTTCAAGAATCAATTCAAGACCTCCTGGACAGTCTAAGACACCGGGTCTTGCCCTTAGCTCTTTTCCTTGAATCCTTCCTGTCTGATCCACATACCTTCATTCTTAGCCAAGGTCTGTAATTTGTTTTTGTTTTTGTTTTTGTTTTTGTTTTTGTTTTTGTTTTTTATTTGATGTGTGTTTCTGCTTTCACTCTATTGCATCATTCTAAAGGCATATGCAAAATTTTAGTCTTTTTAGTTCACAATTCTTTGGATCAAAAATACTCCTAAGAGGATGAATCGAAGGACTCTCATAGATATCAGAACCTAATATAGATCACGACATCATGGATTTCTAACCATATTCTGCTATCAAATGTAGGTTTTGATATCTTAGGAAGAGTGAGTTTATCTAGGAAGAGTAGAAGAGCTATGAATTACTGGGGCCAGAGTGTAGACTGTGATAAACTGTTATGAACCATGCATCCCTGTATTCCTGTTCTTTTATAGTGTTTTTTCATATTTATTCTTGGATTTTAGCTGTGATTTTCTTTGCCTATGGGACATTAGCAACTATGAAAAACACAAAGGCATGAAAAGCTTGGAAAATGGGACTTGCTTTCTTGCAATGCTGCCACTTAAAAAAAAAAACTCAGGATCACTCATTGGAGATAACATGACTCAGTAGACCTGAAAAACAAACCACCTGACATAAGAAACCATCTAAGACCATCCATTCCCAGTTAGCTGCCAGGTGACTATAACTACAGAGTGAGACCAGACGAGACCAGAAGAAAGCCATCCAGCTGAGTCCAACCCAAATTTCTGACCAACAAATAAAATGATCATTGTTTTTAAGCCACTAGTTTTGAGAATAGTTTATTTCACAGCAATGGGTAACTAACACATATTTTAAGCAGAATAGTAACATGATCTAACTTAAGTTATAAAACGATCTCTCTGACTACTGTGTGGAGTCTATGTCATAGAGGAATAAGGGTAGAAGCCTAGGGACAATAAAGAGATGATGCAGTAGGTAAGGATTGATGTGGGATGTGAGAAGGAATCTGGAATAAAAGGGACTGAGATAATTCAGAAATCTAGCTGGGCACAACTATTTTTTCAAGGATAGGAAATATATCTTGACTGAGTCCCAGGTGTGCTTCCAGGGTATGGCTCCTATTCCATTTTTTCTCCATAACACTTGGTTACATCTTTTGAGAAACACTTTTTTTTTCCCCATGAAAAATAGCAAGTGGTTTCCTATGAATGTCTTTCTCAGGCTGCTTCCTGATCTTTTTTTTTTTTTTAATAAATTTATTTATTTTTGGCTGTGTTGGGTCTTCGTTTCTGTGTGAGGGCTTTCTCCAGTTCTGGCAAGCGGGGGCCACTCTTCATCGCGGTGCGTGGGCCTCTCACTGCCACGGCCTCTCCCATTGTGGAGCACAGGCTCCAGACGCGCAGGCTCAGTAGTTGAGGCTCACGGGCCCAGCCGCTCTGCGGCATGTGGGATCTTCCCAGACCAGGGCTTGAACCCATGTGCCTGGCATTGGCAGGCAGATTCTCAACCACAACGCCACTAGGGAAGCCCCCGCTTCCTGATCTTTGAAGTTTGAGCCCTAGAGTTCTCTTTTCATTTTGACTTATCTCAACCACTTTAGGTACAGACCATCAGTGCTTTCACTAATTTTACTAATGCAATCCTCTTAAAAATGTGGTGTGTTTCCTATAAATCTTACTTGTGTTCACCCAATGCCCCCAAAACCACACCCAGAATTCTTTTCAAAGCAAACATCTCCACAATTTGAATGTGTCAGGCTACCATAGAACAGTATTCTTAAGATACTTGTTACCTGGGAAGTTCTACGAAGCACTGTCTTAAATCTTTCTGAAGTTTTAACAAAGAGTTTTACAAACCCTTTATTTGATCTTTACTGAGGCTATTTTTTACTTTGAGAATCTTTAGTCAACCAGAGAGACCAGTGATGTGAAAGTTTTGTTTTCCAACTCAGCCAGTCCTGGCTCCTCTACATTTTATCTGAATTTTACTTGCAAATTAAGTAATCAACACTTTAGTTAGTCTCTTTCTTCCTATATTTTATCATATACAATTGAAGGAAGTAAATTGACATTGTTAAAATTCTGTTTGGAAATCTCCTTAGCCAAATCCACAAGGTCCCAATACACTTTCTATCTTCCAATTACCACAGGTGCTCATTTGGACAATATTTTATACCTCCATAAATCACCATTTTCCAAGCCTCCAAAAGCACTTTACTCACCATTTTGCCTGCCTTCACTTTTTGGTTCACTCTTTTTCCAAACTTCACTAACAGATTCCTTCCCACTTTTCCAGATTTCTCCTGCTGTCCAATCCCAAAGCCTATGCCACATGTTTAGGATTTTAGTTACAACAACATTCTGCTTCTAGATAATTTAATAGACTAGTAATGACCCCCAATAAATCATATCCCTGTATCTACCACACACTTATGTAGTCCTTTCACACATGGACTCTGGACTTGGCCATATAGAATATCAATACACATGATGCAGAGATTTGAAAGTGCTTAAGCATTGGAGACAGCTCTCTTGAAATTCTATCCCCACCATGTAAAGCATCTGACTCTTCTGCTAGAGACACATGGCCCAGCTGACATCTCTATACAACCACCAGACATGGGAGGCTATTTAAGTTTATCCAGCCTGAGATAAGTTGTCAGAATACCATAGTCGTAAGAGTGACCTCAAGCAAAACTAGCAGAAGAAATATCCACCTGAGTCCAGCCCAAATTCCTGACCCACAGAATTTACTTTTTATTAAAAAGTAAATGAAACTATTGTAATTTTAAGCCACTATGCTTTGCAGTATCTTATTAGACAGCAATAGATAACCAAAAGAGAAACTGGTACCAGGAGTGAGTACTATTATAATAAATACTAAAACATGTGACAGTAGCTTTGAAACTGGGCAGCAGTTAGAATCTGAAAAAAAAGAGAGATTCATGTTATATAGCAGCAGAACAACTGACAAAAATATTGTTGGCAGAGATTTGGGACACAGAAAATGTACTTAATGAATTTATAACTCTGACTAGAACAATCTCTGGATAGAATGTTAAAAAATATCAGCTGGATATTTCTAGCTATGTATGATTACTGTAAGACAGGTATAAACTAAATATTGTTTTGTTTTCTGGTGAATTTGAAAGACATATGAAGGGCCCAAAATTTTTCAGATTGGAAAATAAAACTATTTTTCATCCCTAATCTCTCCAACCAGTCAAATATTCCCAAAGAAGGAAATGGCCTCTCTGTAAATATCAAATCAAGGGTATGGCTGTAACATCATTTGTTAAAACTTTAGAAAGATAGGGATAGCATCTAATAAAGTCTCACAGGTAGAGCAAATATATCTAGGAATCTAAAGGGTGTGTCCCTCACTAGCCTATCATACTTTAAATGGAGAGGATTTGACTCAAAAAGGAATGTGATTGTAGCATTTTTCATATCTTAGTGGTGTGAAAATAATCTTATTTGGAAGCCCGCAAGCCTTTTAGTGGAATTTTATTATCTTGAACTAAATGGAACAAAGAAAGTTCAAAATAAAAAGAGACCTCTGATTGCTCAATGTGTACATGCAGGAAACAGCTTGAGAGAGCTACTCATTTGCAAAAATAGATTATTTGTTATGTAAAAGGAAATATGGACAGGTGAAGTCAAGTGCCTAGAGGGAAGAGCTAAAACTGGGAGAGAAAATAGATAAGTAAACTTATCTATAAGGGAGAGAAATAAATAAGGAAACTATCACTGGAAGTAGAATTATTCCCTAATTAGGGAATATCTCTTGTCCAGATGAGTGGAACTCAACAGCATGTGCCTGGTTTTATTTCAGAATTACTACAGGCCAGTTATTCAAGAATTTTGTACATTGGTTGTTTAACCACTGGTAATTTGATGTCAGCCATAGTGGGAATATTTACACCACAAGTATCAGCAAATCTACAAATCAGAGATTTTAATTTTTTTCAGAGACCCAGTTGATCAGCACCCCATGGCTGCCATGTAAACAAGCCCAGTCTTATTTACTGGAGGATGAGAAGCCACCTGGAACAGAGATGAATCATCCCAGCTGCAGCTCAGCTAAACCAACCAGTCTACTAACTGGAAGGTGTGTGAGTAAGACCATGTGGGACCATCCACACCCAGCTGACCTTCCAGATGACTTTAGAACTCCCCAGTTGAACTGCAGCCTTGTGGACAATACTGAAATTCTTATTGTTTTAAGCCACTAAGTTTGGGTGGTTTGTTATGCAGCAATAGATAACCAGAACAACAGGTTAATAATTTCTCATCCCATTCAGTAAAATCCATAATTCTTAGTATGATATACTAGTCCTACGTGATCTGAGCACCCAATAGGTCCTAATCTCATTTCTTTGTGCTCTTTCCCCTTGTGTAGGCTGCTCAAGCCACTCTGGCTTCTTGGCTGTTACTCAAATAGGACAAAACACTTTCCAACTTCAGAGCTTTTGCACTTGCAATTCTCCCTGAAACACTCTTCCAGGCAGATACCCACATGGCTCCCTCTTTTAGGTTTATTATCAAATGTCACCTCATCAGAGGCTATCCTTCATAAAATAGCCCACTTCACTTCATTCCCCTTCACATTGCTCTATTTTCCTTCATAACATATATCTAATCACTTGTATTATTACATATTATCACATAATATATACACACATATATTTCAATAATCCATATGACTATATGCAATATACAGCAGGTACATACAATTATAATCACATGAATATATTACATATTAATATATATATTTTTTATTTATCTGCTACCAATAAAATATAATTTCTTTGAAAGCAGGGCATTATCTGTTTTGTTCTCTTCCATATCTTTAACCCTTAGAACTAACCTGGCACCTAGAAGGTGCTTAATAAGTATTTGTTGAATGAATTATTTATGTGGAATATGTTATATATCACATGTATGGCACTCTATTATGTACGAAAGAGAAGATAGAGAATAAGGCAAAAAATACAACCTATGCTTTGATAATGATAATAATATATATACACACAGTGCTTCTATGTACCTGGCACTGAAGTATGTGCTTTACATATGTGAACTCATTTAATTTCTCTCTAATCCTATGAAGTATGTACTATCATTATCCCCATTTTAGAAATGAGGAAAATTAAGTATGGGTGAGGGTTACGTACTTGCTCAACATCCCACAACTAATAAGTGTCAGAATTAGATTCCAACCAAGCAGTGGACTCGAGTTCAGTCAAGCTCTTGGCCAATATTCTATATGTCCCTCAATTAATTTATGGTCTAGCTGGAGAAACAAAATCCTTCTTAAAACAGAAAATAGTTAAGTGCTGTGCTATGCCATTTAATTATAATTTCAATAAAAATTCAGAGAACCTGGGTGTTGATCAAACCTGTCATGGCCAGAAGAGATTTCCTGGAGAAGGCAGGGCTTGGGGAGCCCTGAAGTGCCAGCTGAGAAAGGCAGTCTCTCTAGGTGGAGGATTCAGCTTGAGTAGTGGAGGAGCAGAAAGAAAGAACTCAACAGGAAAGGGAAAGAGTGTTGGTGACCAGTGGTGATCTAATGGACTGACCTTATATGTGGTTTTAGGGAAATCACAGGGCCTTGAAGGAAAGATCAAGCAGAATATGTCTTAAGTGGAGGAGTGATATTGTGAAAAATGCATCTTCTGATTATCAATTTATTTATTCTCTAAAAAAGAGTACCTTTGAGTACCTACTAGGTTAAAGGGACCTTGTTAGGTACTGTGAGAAGTGGGAAACTACGTGGGACATGACCCTCAACTTGGAGAAAGTACATCCTAGTAAGGGAGGTAAGGCTTGAACCCAAAAACCTGCTGGAGAAGGCGGATGTGTTGAGTGTCCTTGGGTTATTCACTGGGCTTCAGAATTTCAGAAAAAGGTTAGGATCCCTTCCTGCTGAGGAGCTTGGGAAGGATATTTTGTACTAGTAGTGTTGGACTTGAGACTTAGAAAACAGGTAGCCATCTTATACAATGAGTTGATTGAAGAAATTCCAGGTGGAAAAAGAGCAGTGGCTAAATTTACACCTACTATTTTAGCAAAGGTGGGAAATGGGTTTGAAGAATGAATAGACTGGGTTTAAAAACAAAAGAGGTGTTTCCTTAAATTATGTTTCTAGAAACAGTAGATTCTCAAGATGTTAAATTAAAAATGGGTTATTTTTATTGTTTGTATATGTCTGTGTGCACATGCATGTATGTGTTCATGTTTGAGCCTGTGTTTGTACATGTGTGTGGTGGGCAAACACATTGGAAAACTAAAATAGAGGATTTGAACAATGCAGATAGTGGCTACAATGGTAAATTGAGAACAGATTGCAGAAATCCTTGGAAAGTTTGTGAACAGAGAGGTGACATGAAAATATCAGCACATGAAATCTACCTGAATGAGAAACTAAAGGACAGATGAGCTGCTGTTTAAAACACTCATAGAGTGTTCTAGATAGGAAACAACAAAAGATTTGTTTCCATAAATAACTCTTAACAGAAGGGTGATGCAAAGTCATTTCTGTATGTTATAGTTCATTTTTAAAACCCCATCCCCACTTTTCTCTTACCTCTAAAATAAATGTATTACATGGAACAGGGTCACATTTTAATTCTCATTTCTTAGAGTATTGATATTCTGGGAATTCAGATTTCTCTAAGGTTGGAGTCAGTAAGAGATACCATCTATAAATATTGGAAGCAAGATGAGTGAGTGATCACCGGTTTCTGCTCCGGTGGTGCAGGCCCCCAACTCTGAGTAGCTCAAATGATTCGCAGCATCAGGGCCCAAATCTAAGAGAACACCTTGTTCATTGGACTTCTCATTCTCAGCTGGTTCTCAAGAGTATCTCATTTTCCTCTCCCAGGGTCATTAATACTATCACCTTGAATGTCAGTTAAAGGGCATCCCTTGCATGACTTGGCATGGTTCCCAGATATGTATTTCATCCAAAATATTGAGACCAAATTACCAATAAAGAAATTATGAATGACTAACGATGCTCTGTCTCTGTCATCCTCCTCCACAGTTGAATACTCTTCATTGTTAGGGACTCGTTTTTCCTTGCAATTCAGCTTCAATTTTCCCTCACTTGGCTTCCTCCCATCACTCCTAATTACAGACTAATAAAGCCTTTGGATTATTGTGTACAATTTTCATCCCTCCTTTCTCCCACCTCAAATTTCCTCCAGAGGTTTCCCAAACATAGAACTGTATCGTATTGAAGGAATGGTGACCAAAACCCACACGTTTATTCCATGGAATTAAAATCTAGGGTTTGAGGATGTATGCTCAAGCGTTGTTCTCTATTTTCACACATGATCCCTACTCCTAGTTTAAGGAAAGTATCCACTATAAAGGCTGTCTGAGCCGAAGGCTACCTGGAACAAACTGGAAGGCACAGAAATGGATCTGTGGAAGGTGCTTGATGGCCAAATTTCAGTGAACGGGGATATCTTCTGAATTAATGAATCCAGTTGTTTAGCCTCAACCCAGCCTATCTGCCAACACTGGCTGGAGAACCGTTACCTGACACCTACTGGAAGGCCTTACTTTTACTGGTCCCAGAAAGAAAAATACAGTTCACTTGTATTTCCTAACCTACTCTAACTCACATCCTTAATGCAGTCTCTTCCCCCTCAAGATCAGACTACCCCATGGAATCAAACATTGAAGGCACGCGTAGGAGCAAACTTGAGTTACTAATTGTGTGATCTTGGGCAAGTTACTGAATTTCTCCACATATTTATTTTGAATATTTCATTAAAAAATTCATCAAAGTTCAATGTGGTGAAGGATATGATAATTGCCAAGTCAAATGTTATTAATATTCACTGGGACAGGAGTTCAAAAGAAGGAAGACTAAAGACTGAGATATTAAAAGTGGACTACTTAATCAAGAGAGGATTTAAGACAGACCCCCAAGGATAAGTAGTAACTGGAGACCCTGAGAGAGGGTCTTCCAAGCAGGTGAGCACCATGAACAAAGACTCATCTTTCCTAAGGAAAAAGACCTTAATTAGCATTGCCTTTTTCTCCTTATTTTATGTGTACACTGCAATTATTAAGGTGTAAAATCCAACCCAAAACTTAAATTTTGGGGGTCATCCCAAATAATTTGGAAGTAAAGATCTACTATTACCTGCCCTCTATACACTTTAGGATTTAAGAGTATAACAATCCTACCCCTTGATCCCTGCCACTATTACCCTTCTTATCCCACTCACCTCTAAATCATAAATACCAGCATAAATTGTATTTTGTAGAATGGATGACTAGAGAGAAATAGAGTTGGTTTCATTAATGACCCTGGATTGGGAGCAATGACATGGGCCTCCCAGTGCTATGAAAATCAATCAGTGTGGCCTGACTCTGGGGACGTTCTGACTGGCTCGCAGACACGTCTGGATGACAAGGGAGGTGAGGTGAAAGCCCTCCCATTGGCTACCCCTGGCCTGGAAATCAAACATGATTTATCTACATTAGTGAGCTTCATCTTTGTCTTATTATCCCAGCCACAGCTTGTGACCCAGGCCAACTCTCTTGCCTTTTAATAAACAGATTTAATAGGACTGATAGTTTGGCAATTTGTAGGGTAAATTAGATTTAATTTGGCCTGAATGCCACTGATTTCTCTTATTGCTCAAAACAAATCTTATCCAGGACTGCATGTCATCTCAACACGTTCTCAACTGATACAGCTGAAAACAGCCAACAGACAGATTGAAATGAGTGAATGTTCTCCAATGATGACATGACTCTCTCTCTTCTTCCTTGCTTCTTGTAACTTAGTTCACTTAGAAATAAGGTCCAGTATGGGGGCAGTGACTATGACAATAACAAAACCAGTGACAATCCCATTGTGTTGCCACCATTAGGTGTCTTGGCAGAATAAGCTGAACGTAGTGTCCTGTTACATAGAAAATATCAATATTTTAGAGATTTTGCATAGAAATCATTCTGAAATGTAATATAAATGCTCAAGCCCTCTTAAACAGATTGCACAGAACACAATTTTACTTTTCCTTGCTGACTGGGAGCTGATCAGAGCATCATTTGTTATACTGTACTGGAGAGCAGTGACTACCTTGGGCCTGTGTAGCTGACCATCTGCCTCTAAACTAAATAGCTCTAGTCATGCATCTTGACTTCTCATCTTTCCTTTGTCTCTTCCCTCACAAACAGCTGTCATTCTTCAGTATGTGGAATACCCTGCCAGTTACAGCCTTCCCTCACGTCTAGAGTACTCATTAGTTCTGGTCACCAAAACATTCTGGCTATGGTAGCCTTGAACGTTCTGGCTCCCTTGAGGTTTGGGGCATGTGGCCTGGGCCTGTCAATTTCATCACCAGTACAAGACCTCCATGAGGTTTCCTCTCTGACATCATGACTGAGCACTCTAGAAAGTGGCTGCTTTGTCAAACTAGGTCTGAAGCAGAGCCCCCATCCAGCCTATGATGACAGCAAAGAGAAAGAAGCATTGTAATAAGCCATCAGGAGTTTGAGGCAATTTGTTAATACAGCATAATTTACCCTACCCTGGGAAGTTTACTTTCTCAATTTCTAATTTGAACATGCTAACATGGTTTGGACCTTGACATAAGATAACTAACCTTTTTTTTTTTTCTTTTTATTGCTATAAATAACCTTTCAGTGGGCTCTCATCTACAGGCAAAATGCTTCAAAATACATCAAATCTATGATTTTTGTTATTGATGTTTAGAATTCCTTTTTTAAACCTATATATCAGTTGGGCCAAAACCATATATAGAATGTGTGCCTTTTTCACTGTGAACAATGCCCTACTCCTTTATAATGGAAACAGGCCAGTGTAATCAACCTGCCTCCAGGTAGCTGGCTGGTCACCCTGGGGAATGGTGCCATGTCCATGTTGTTTTTTGCTGCTGTCAGACTGAGCACTTAGCAGTAGCTGTAGCCAATCCATCCTTGGTGACTAGCAGTACATGTAGCTGAGCTTACATATACCTTCCATCCCTGCCACCATGGCCACTTTGTTGATTAACATATTAGGCAGTGACAGGAGTGGCTGCGGAAGGAGGCTGACGGGTGTTCACAGAGCAGGTCATCCTATCCTCATGATTATTAAAATCCAACATTACTGGCAACACCTTTTGATGAGTATTCACATGGGACACAAATACACTAGCTGTCCATTCCAATAAGTCTAACTATAGGCCTTTTCCCCAGACCTTGGTGACACTAATTTTCCACTTGTGTTCTTTCCAGATCCTTGACCAGCCAGCCAAACCATCCATAATCAACGAACTGGTATAGGGCTGCAACTCTTTCCATCTCTCCTGGACCCTATCCAATGTCCTGACACTAGGAAGATTTCTCTTCACTATTGTCTTTGAGGGCCAACTGGAATGAGGATATAGTGCAGCAATCATACACTTTTTAAAGGTGACTATATCACATAGAACCATCTATAAAACACAAGCCCATGATTTTCTTCTTCAGTGGACTGATGGTAGAGAGTTCCCTATGAGGCCATAGTTTGAGAGAGAAAAAAGAGTGTAGCAGAAGTAGAGGTCACGGGCATCTGGGCCACCTCCTCATGCAATACACTAGTGCTCTCAGAGGCTGCTTAAGCCCAGTCTCATACATATCACTTACATTTCATAATGTAGACCTCCTGTCCATGATCAACATCATGGCTTGGTGGATCACACAACACCAAATTGTGATGAGCAGCTCAGGTCACATGGTAATTTAGTGGGCTGTGGCCAAGCATTCAGTCTCTACTAAGGCCAAATAGAAAGCCAAAAGGTACAGGAGAATAATTATATAAAAGATAATATGAGGAGCCTGAACCAAGATGGCAGAGTAGAAGGATGTGCTCTCACTCCCTCTTGTGAAAGAACTGGAATCACATCTAACTGCTGAACAATCATAACAGAAAGACACTGGAACTCACCAAAAAAGATACTCCACGTCCAAAGACAAAGGAGAAGCCACAGTGAGATGGTAGGAGGGGCGCACTCACAATAAAATCAAATCTCATAACTCCTGGGTGGGTGACTCACAAACCGGAAAAAAACTTATACCACAGAAGTCCACCCACTAGAGTGAAGGTTCTGAGCCCCACGTCAGGCTTCTGAACCTGGGGGTCCAGCAACAGGAGGAGGAATTCCTAGAGAATCAGACATTGAGGGTAGTGGGATTTGATTGCAGGACTCTGACAGGACAGGGGGAAACAGAGACTCCACTCTTGGAGGGCAAACACAAAGTAGTGTGCACATTGGGACCAAGGGGAAGGAGCAGTGACCCCAGGGGAGACTGAACCAGACCTACCTGCAAGTGTTGGAGGGTCTCCTGCAGAGGCGGTGGGTGGCTGTGGCTAACCAAGAGGACAAGGACACTGGCAGCAGAAGTTCTGAGAAGTACTCCTTGGCATGAGACCTCCCAGAGTCCGCCATTAGCTCCATCAAAGAGCCTGAAGGCTCCAGTGTTGGGTTGCCTCAGGCCAAACAACCAAAAGGAATGGAACACTGACCCACCCATCAGCAGTCAAGTGGATTAAAGTTTTACTGAGCTCTGCCCACCAGAGCAACAGCCAGCTCTACCCACCACCACTCCCTCCCATTAGGAAACTTGCACAAACCTCGTAGATAGCCTCATCCACCAGGGGCAGACAACAGAAGCAAGAAGAACTACAATCCTGCAGCCTGTGGAACAAAAGCAACATTCACAGAAAGATAGACAAGATGAAAAGGCAGAGGGCTATGTACCAGATCAAGAAACAAGATAAAACCCCAGAAAAACAACTAAATGACGTGGAGATAGGCAACCTTCCAGAAAAAGAATTCAGAATAATGATAGTGAAGATGATCCAGGACTTCAGAAAAATAATGGAGGCAAAGATTGAGAAGATAGAAGAAATGTTTAAGAAAGACTTAGAAAAATTAAAGAACAAACAAACAGACATGAACAATACAATAAACGAAATGAAAACTATATTAGAAGGAATCAATAGCAGAATAACTGAGGCAGAAGAACGGATAAGTGACCTGGAAGACAGAATACTGGAATTCACTGTTGCAGAACAGGATAAAGAAAATAGAATGAAAAGAAATGAACACAGCCTAAGAGATCTCTGGGACAATATTAAACACAACAACATTCGCATTATAGGGGTCCCAGAAGGAGAAGAGAGAGAGAAACGACCTGAGAAAATATTTGAAGAGATTATAGTCAAAAACTTCCCTAGCATGGCAAAGGAAATAGCCACCCAAGCCCAGGAAACACAGAGAGTCCCATACAGGATAAACCCAAGGAGAAACACGTTGAGACACATAGTAATCAAATTGGCAAAAATTAAAGACAAAGAAAAATTATTGAAAGCAGCAACAGAAAAATGAAAAATAACATACAAGGGATCTCCCATAAGGTTAACAGCTGATTTCTCAGCAGAAACTCAAAAAGCCAGAAGGGAGTGGCATGATATACTTAAAGTGATGAAAGGGAAGAACCTACAACCAAGATTACTCTACACAGCAAGGATCTCATACAGATTCGATGGAGAAATCAAAAGCTTTACAGACAAGCAAAAGCTAAGAGAATTCAGCACCACCAAACCAGCTCTACAACAAATGTTAAAGTAACTTCTCTAAGTGGGAAACACAAGAGAAGAAAAGGATCTACAAAAACAAACCCAAAACAACTAAGAAAATGGTCATAGGAACATACATATCGATAATTACCTTAAACGTGAATAGATTAAATGCTCCAACCAAAAGACACAGACTGGCTGAATGGATACAAAATCAAGACCCATATATGTTGTCTACAAGAGACCCACTTCAGACCTAGGGACACATACAGACTGAAAGTGAGGGGATGGAAAAAGACATTCCATGCAAATGGAAATCAAAACAAAGCTGGAGTAGCAATACTCATATCAGATGCAATAGACTTTAAAATAAAGAATATTACAAGAGACAAAAAAGGACACTACATAATGATCAAGGGATCAATCCAAGAAGATATAACAATTATAAATATATATGCACCCAACATAGGAGCACCTCAATACATAAAGCAACTACTAACAGCTATAAAGACGAAATCGACAGTAACACAGTAATACTGGGAGACTTTAACACCTCACTTACACCAATGGAAAGATCATCCAAAATGAAAATAAATAAGGAAACAGGAGCTTTAAATGACACAATAGGCCAGATAGATTTAATTGATATTTACAGGACATTCCATCCAAAAACAGCAGATTACACTTTCTTCTCATGTGCACACGGAACATTCTCCAGGACAGATCACATCTTGGGTCACAAATGAAGCCTCAGTAAATTTTAGAAAGTTGAAATCATATCAAGCATCTTTTCTGACCACAACACTATGAGATTAGAAATGAATTACAGGGAAAAAAAACGTAAAAAAAAACATACATGGAAACTAAACTATACGTTACTAAATAGCCAAGAGATCACTGAAGAAATCAAAGAGGAAATCAAAAAATACCTAGGGACAAATGACATTGAAAACAGGGTGATCCAAAACCTATTTGATGCAACAAAAGCAGTTCTAAGAGGGAAATTTATAGTTATACAAGCCTACCTCAAGAAACAAGAAAAATCGCAAATAAACAATCTAACCTTACACCTAAAGGAACTAGAGAAAAAAGAACAAACAAAACCCAAAGTTAGTAAAAGGAAAGAAATCATAAAGATCAGAGAAGAAATAAATGAAACAGAAACAAAAAACAATAGCAAACATCAATAAAATTAAAAGGTCGTTCTTTGAGAAGATAAACAAAATTGGTAAACCATTAGCCAGACTCATCAAGAAAAAGAGGGAGAGGACTCAAATCAATAAAATTAGAAATGAAAACGGAGAAGTTACAACAGACATTGCAGAAACACAAAGCATCCTAGGAGACTACAAACAAGTCTATGCGAATAAAATGGACAAGCTGGAAGAAATGGACAAATTTTTAGGAAGGTATAACCTTCCAAGACTGAAACAGGAAGAAATAGAAAATATTAACAGACCAATGAAAAGTAATGAAATTGAAACTGTAATTAAAACTCTTCCAACAAACAAAAGTCCAGGACCAGATGGCTTCACAGGTGAAATCTATCAAACATTTAGAGAAGAGCCAACACCCATCCTTCTCAAACTCTTCCAAAAAATTGCAGAGGAAGGAACACTCCCAAACTCATTCTGAGGCCCTGATACCAAAACCAGACAAAGATACTACAAAAAAAGAAAATTACAGACCAAAATCACTGATGAATATAGATGCAAAAATCCTCAACAAAATACTAGCAAACAGAATCCAACAACACATTAAAGGGATCATACACCATGATCAAGTGGGATTTACCCCAGGAATGCAAGAATTCTTCAATATACGCAAAGCAATCAATGTGATGCACGATATTAACAAACTGAAGAATAGAAATCATATGATCATCTCAATAGATGCAGAAAAAGCTTTTGACAAAATTCATCACCCATTTATGATAAAAACTCTCCAGAAAGTGGGCATAGAGGGAACATTCCTCAACCTAATAAAGGTCATATAAGAGAAACCCACAGCAAACATCATTCTCAATGGTGAAAAACTGAAAGCATTTCCTCTAAGATCAGGAATGAGACAAGGATGTCTGCTCTCACCGCTATTATTCAACATAGTTTTGGAAGTCCTAGCCATGGTGATCAGAGAAGAAAAAGAAATAAAAGGAATACAAATTGGAAAACAAGAAGTAAAACTGTCACTGTTTGCAGATGACATGATACTGTACATAGAGAATCCTAAAGATGCCACCGGAAAACTACTAGAGTTAATCAATGAATTTGATAAAGTTGCAGGATACAAAATTAATGCACAGAAATCTCTTGCATTCCTATACACTACTGATGAAAAATCTGAAAGAGAAATTAAGGACACACTACCATTTACCATTGCAACAAAAAGATTAAAATGCCTAGGAATAAACCTACCTAGGGAGACCAAAGACTGTATGCAGAAAACTATAAAACACTGAAGAAAGAAAAAAAAAGATGATACCAACAGATGGAGAGATATACCATGTTCTTGGATTAGAAGAATCAATATTGTGAAAATGACTATACTACCCAAAGCAATCTACAGATTCAATGCAATCCCTATCAAATTACCAATGGCATTTTTTACAAAAGTAGAACAAAAAATCTAAATATTAGTATGGACACACAAAAGACCCTGAATAGCCAAAGCAGTTTTGAGGGGAAAAAACAGAGCAGGAGGAATCAGACTCCCTGACTTCAGACTATAATACAAAGCTACAGTAATCAAGACAATATGGTACTGGCACAAAAACAGAAACATAGATCAATGGAACAAGATGGAAAGCCCAGAGATAAACCCACACACCTATGGTCAACTAATCTATGACAAAGGAAGCAAGGATATACAATGGAGAAAAGATGGTCTCTTCAATAAGTGGTGCTGGGAATACTGGACAGCTACATGTAAAAGAATGAAATTAGAACACTCCCTAACACCATACACAAAAATAAACACAAGATTGATTTGAAACCTAAATTTAAGACCGGAAACTATAAAACTCTTAGACGAAAAGATAGGAAGAACACTCTTTGACATAAATCACAGCAAGATCGTTTTTGATCCACCTCCTAGAATAATGGAAATAAAAACAACTATAAACAAATGGGACCTAATGAAACTTCAAGTCTTTTACACTGCAAAAGAAACCATAAACAAGATGAAAAGACAACCCTCAGAAAGGGAGAAAATGTTTGCAAATGAACCAACAGACAAAGGATTAATCTCCAAAATATATGAACAGCACATGCAGCTCAATATTAAAGAAACAAACAACCCAATTCAAAAATGGGCAGAACAGGGCTTCCCTGGTGGCGCAGTGGTTGAGAGTCTGCCTGCTAATGCAGGGGACGCGGGTTCGAGCCCTGGTCTGGGAGGATCCCACATGCCGCGGAGCGGCTGGGCCCGTGAGCCACAACTACTGAGCCTGCGCGTCTGGAGCCTGTGCCCCGCGACTGGAGGGGCCGCGATAGTGAAAGGCCCGCGCACCGCGATGAAGAGCGGTCCCCGCACCGCGATGAAGAGTGGCCCCCGCTTGCCGCAACTGGAGACAGCCCTCGCATGAACCGAAGACCCAACACAGCCAAAAAAAAAAAAAAAAAAAAAAAATGGGCAGAACAGCTAAATAGACATTTCTCCAAAGAAGACATACAGATGGTCAAGAAGCACATGAAAATATGCTCAACATCACTAATTATTAGCGAAATACAAATCAAAACTACAATGAGGTATCACCTCACACCAGTTAGAATGGGCATCATCAGAAAATCTCCAAACAACAAATGCTGGAGAGGGTGTGGAGAAAAGGGAAACCACTTGCACTGTTGGTAGGAATGTAAATTGATACAGCCACTATGGAGAACAGTATGGAGGGTCCTTAAAAAACTAAAAATAGAATTACCGTATGATCCAGCAATCCCACTACTGGGCATGTACCCTGAGAAAACCATAATTCCAAAAGACACATGCACCCCAATGTTCATTGCAGCACTATTTACAGTAGCCAGGTCATGGAAGCAATTTAAATGCCCATCAACAGACGAATGGATAAAGAAGATGTGGTACATATATACAATGGAATATTACTCACCATATAAAAGAATGAAATTGGGTCACTTGTTGAGATGTGGATGGATCTAGAGACTCATACAGAGTGAAGTATGTCAGAAAGAGAAAAACAAATATTGTATATTAATGCATGTATGTGGAACCTAGAAAAATGGTACAGATGAACCAGTTTGCAGGGCAGAAGTTGAAACACAGATGTGGAAAACGT
Organism: Balaenoptera acutorostrata; assembly: GCF_949987535.1. Lineage (NCBI taxonomy): Eukaryota > Metazoa > Chordata > Mammalia > Artiodactyla > Balaenopteridae > Balaenoptera > Balaenoptera acutorostrata. The sequence goes on from NC_080076.1 coordinate 40,021,823, forward strand.
ATGGGCACCAAGGGGGGAAAGCTATGGGCGTGGGGGTTGGATGGCGGTGTGATGAATTGGGAGATTGGGATTGACATGTATTCACTGATGTGTATAAAACTGATGACTAATAAGAACCTGTTGTGTAAAAAAATAAATTTAAAAAAATTCAGAATAATGATAGTGAAGATGATGTAAGAACTCGGAAAAACAATCGAGGCAAAGATAGAGAAGACAAAAGAAATGTTTAACAAAGACGTAGAAGAATTAAAGAACAAAGAGAGATGAACAATACAATAAGTGTGATGAAAAACACACTAGAAGGAATCAACAGCAGAATAACTGAGGCGGGGGAACGGATAAGTGACCTGGAAGACAGAATGCTGGAATTCACTGCTGCTGAACAGAATAAACAAAAAAGAATGAAAAGAAATGAAGACAGCCCAAGAGATCTCTGGGACAACTTTAACGCAACAACATTCACATTATAGGGGTCCCAGAAGGAGAAGAGAGAGAGAAAGGATCCAAGAAATATTTGAAGAGATGATAGTCAAAAATTTCCCTAACATGTGAAAGGAAATAGCCACCCAAGTTCAGGAAGCACAGAGAGTCCCAAACAGTATAAACCCAAGGAAAAACATGCGGAGACACATAATAATCAAATTGGCAACAATTAAAGACGAACAAATATTATTGAAAGCAGCAAGGGAAAACGACAAATAACATACAAGGGAACTCCCATAAGGTTAACAGCTGATTTCTCAGCAGAAACTCAGCAAGCCAGAAGGGAGTGGCATGATATACTTAAGGTGAAGAATGGGAAGAACCTACAACCAAGATTACTCTACACAGTAAGGATCTCATTCAGATTCGATGGAGAAATCAAAAGTTTTACAGACAGCAAAAGATAAGAGAATTCAGCACCACCAAACCAGCTCTACAACAAATGCTAAAGGAATTTCTCTAAGTGGGAGACACAAGATAAGAACAGGACCTACAAAAACAAACCAAAAACTATTAAGAAAATGGTCATAGGAACATACATATCAATAATTACCTTAAACGTGAATGGATTAAATGCTCCAACCAAAAGACACAGGCTTGTGGAATGCATCCAAAACAAGACACATATATATGCTGTCTACAAGATACCCACTTCAGACCTAGGGACACATACAGACTGAAAGTGAGGGGGTGGAAAAAGATATTCCATGCAAATGGAAATCACAACAAAGCTGGAGTAGCAATACTCATATTACATAAAATATACTTTAAAATAAGAATGTTACAAGAGACAAGGAAGGACACTACATAATGATAAAGGGATATATCCAAGAAGAAGATGTAACAATTATAAATATATATGCACCCAACATAGGAGCACCTCAATACATAAGGCAACTAATAAAATCTCTAAAACAGGAAATTGACAGTAACACAATAATAGTGGTGGACGTTAACACCTCACTTATACCAATGGACGGATCATCCAAAATGAAAATAAATAAGGAAACAGAAGCCTTAAATGCCACATTAGACCAGATAGATTTAATTGACATTTATAGGACATTCCTTCCAAAAACAGCAGATTACACTTTCTTCTCAAGTGCGTATGGAACATTCTCCAGGATAGATCACATCTTGGGTCACAAATCAACCTCAGTAAATTTCAGAAAGTTGAAATCACATCAAGCATCTTTTCTGACCACAGCGCTATGAGATTCGAAATGAATTACAGAGAAAAAAACGTAAAAAACACAAACACATGGAGGGTAAACAATACGTTACTAAATAACCAAGAGATCACTGGATAAATCAAAGATGAAATCAAAAAATACCTAGACACAAATGACAATGAAAACACGATGATGCAAGACCTATGGGATGCAGCAAAAGCCATTCTAAGAGGGAAGTTTATAGCTATACAAGCCTACCTAAAGAAACAAGAAAAATCTCAAATAAACAATTTAACCTTACACTGAAAGGAACTGGAGAAAAAAGAACAAACAAAATCCAAAGTTAGTAGAAGGAAAGAAATCATAAATACCAGAGCAGAAATAAATGAAATAGAAATAAAGAAAACAATAGCAAAGATCAATAAAACTAAAAGCTGGTGCTTTGAGAAGATAAATAAAATTGATAAACAATCCACAGACTCATCAAGAAAAAGAGAGAGAGGACTCAAATCAATAAAATTAGAAATGAAAAAGGAGAAGTTACAACATACATTGGATAAATACAAAGCATCCTAAGAGACTACTACAAGCAACTCTATGCTAATAAAATGGACAACCTGGAAGAAATGGACAAATTCCTAGAAAGGTATAACCTTCCAAGACTGAACCAGGAAGAAATAGAAAATATGAACAGACAAATCACAAGTAATCAAATTGAAACTGTGATTTAAAATTTTCCAACAAATAAAAGTCCAGGACCAGATGGCTTCACAGGGGAATTCTATCAAACATTTAGAGACGAGCTAACATCTGTCCTTCTTAAACTCTTCCAAAAAATTGCAGAGGAAGGAATACTCCCAAACACATTCTATGAGGCCACCATCACACTGATACCAACACCAGACAAAGATACTACCAAAAAAAGAAAATTACAGACCAATATCACTGATGAATATAGATTCAAAACTCCTCAACAAAATACTAGCAAACAGAATCCAACAACACATTAAAAGGATCATACACCATGATCAAGTGGGATTTACCTCCAGGATGCAAGGATTCTTCAATATACACAAATCTTCAATATATACAAAACCGTATTAGCAAATTGAAGAAAAAAACCATATGATCATCTCAATAGATGCAGAAAAAGCTTTTGACAAAATTCAACACCCATTTATGATAAAAATTCTGCAGAAAGTGGGCTTAGAGGGAAACTACCTCAACATAATAAAGGCTATATATGACAATTTCACAGCAAACATCATTTTCAATGGTGAAAAACTGAAAGCATTTCCTCTAAGATCAGGAAAAAGAGAAGGATGTCCACTCTCACCACTATTATTCAACGTAGTTTTGGAAGTCCTAGCCATGGCAATCAGAGAAGAAAAAGAAATATAATTTGGAAAAGAAGAAGTAAAACAGTCACTGTTTGAAGATGAAATGATACTATACATAGAGAGTCCTAAAAATGCCACCAGGAAACAACTAGAGCTAATCAATGAATTTGGTAAAGTTGCAGGATACAAAATTAATGCACAGAAATCTCTTGCATTCCTATACACTAACGATGAAAACTCTGACAGAGAAATTAAGGAAACAGTCCCATTTAACATTGCAAGAAAAAGAATAAAATACCTAGGAATAAAACTACCTAGGGAGAGCAAAGACCTGTATGCAGAAAGCTATAAGACACTGATGAAAGAAATTAAAGATGATACCAACAGATGGAGAGACATACCATTTTCTGGGATTGGAAGAATCAATATTGTGAAAATGACTCTACTACCCAAAGCAATCTACAGATCCAATGCAATCTCTATCAAATTACCCATGGCAATTTTTCAGAACTAGAACAAAAATCTTAAAATTTGTATGGAGACACAAAAGACCCCGAATAGCCAAAGCAGTCTTGAGGGAAAAAAGTGGAGATGGAGGAATCAGACTCCCTGACTTCAGACTATAATACAAAGCTACAGTAATCAAGACAATATGGTACTGGCACAAAAACAGAAATATAGATCAATGGAACAAGATAGAAAGCCCAGAGATAAACACATGCACCTATGGTCAGCTACTCTATGACAAAGGAGGCAAGGATATACAATGGAGAAAAGACAGTCTTTTCAATAAGTGGTGCTGGGAAAACTGGACAGCTACATGTAAAAGAATGAAATTAGAACACTCCCTAACACCATACACAAAAATAAACTCAAAATGTGTTAGAGACTTAAATGTAAGACTGGACACTATAAACTCTAATAGAAAAACATAAGAGGAACACTCTGACATAAATCACAGCAAGATCGTTTTTGATCCACCTCCTAGAGTAATGGAAATAGAAACAAAAATAAACAAATGGGACCTAATGAAACTTCAAAGCTTTTGCACAGCAAAGGAAACCATAAACAAGACAAAAAGACAACCCTCAAAATGGGAGAAAGTATTTGCAAACAAATCAATGGACAAAGGATTAATCTCTAAAATATATAAACAGCTCATGCAGCTCAATATTAAAAAAGAAACAACCCAATCCAAAACTGGGGATCTAAATAGACATTTCTCCAAAGAAGACATACAGATGGCCAAGAAGCACATGAAAAGCTGCTCAACATCACTAATCATTAGAGAAATGCAAATCAAAACTACAATGAGGTATCACCTCACACCAGTTAGAATGGGCATCATCAGAAAATCTATAAACAACAAATGCTGGAGAGGGTGTGGAGAAAAGGGAAACCTCTTGCACTGTTGGTAGGAATGTAAATTGATATAGCCACTATGGAGAACAGTATGGAGGTTCCTTAAAAACTAAAAGTAGAGTTACCATATGATCCAGCAATCCCACTACTGGGTATATACCCAGAGAAAACCATAATTCAAAAAAACACATGCACCCCAATGTTCACTGCAGCACTATTTACAATAGCCAGGTCATGGAAGCAACTTAAATGCCCATCAACAGACGGATGGAGAAAGAAGAAGTGGTACATATATACAATGGAATATTACTCAGCCATAAAAAGGAACGAAATTGGGCCATTTGTTGAGATGTGGATGGATCTAGAGACTGTCATACGAGTGAAGTCAGTCAGAAAGAGAAAAACTAACATTGTATATTGATGCATATATGTGGATCCTAGAAAAATGGTACAGATGAACTGGTTTCCAGGGCAGAAGTTGAGACACAGATGTAGAGAACAAACGTATGGACACCAAGGTGGGAAAGTGACGGGGGGGTGGGGCTGGGGCTGTGATGAACTGGGCGATTGGGATTGACATGTATACACTGATGTGTATTAAATTCATGAGTAATAAGAAAAAAAAAAAAAGATAATATGACTTTACTCCAAAATCTTAATCTGTTCTGTGATTCACCTCTACGGACTTGCTAAAGACTGCAAACAGCATCCCTATTTGCCACTGACACTTCAATCACCACTGGATCTGCTGGATCTCATGTCCCAAGTGGCAAAGCCATTTGTATGGTAGTCTGGACCTGTGGCAGAACCATCTCTTTTTCTGATTCCTGCCCCAAATTAGCAGATTTTCATGTCTTTCGGTATATGGGTTAAAGAAGCACACCCAAATGAGGTATATGTTGCCTCCAAAATTCAGAGAGGCTCCCTAGATATTGTGCCTCTTTCTCAGTGGTAGAATAGATCAAATGCAGCAACTTGCCCTTCATTGTCGAAGGGATATCTTGACATGGCTCCAGACCACTAGACACTTACATCACCATGGCAGGCAGCCCTTGAATTTTTTGTAGGATTTATCTCCTACCCACTAGTATGCAACTGTTTTACTAAGGTCTGTAGAGAATTTGCTACCTTCTGATGGCTAGATCCAATCAGCATAATACTATCCATGTAATGGGTGTGATGTCCTGTGGAAGGAAAAGCAATCAAGGTCTTTGGAGACTAGATCATGGCATAAGAATGGAGAACAAGAAGAAGCTGAAATATACTAGCAGGAGCTGGAGCCTATGAGTATGTTCTGAAACTTGTGTGAGTTCTTATGGCCTCTGACCTTAAGAGAGTCTTTGTCTCAAACTAAACCTACATACATGATCCAGAATTCAGGGTGAGCTGGGGCAGCTGCAGACCCAGCATTTATGTCACAGCAACAAGGTTAGTCAGCAGAAAGTAACAATATGTATGACATACTAAATGATTGCTGCTTCCTTTGGCCCAACAAATCTCTCATAAGAATCTCTTTTGTAACCTCCCTAACCAAAATATGCAGGAAATGGACTCGGCTTAGCTAAATGGACACATTATAAATCCACCACTGCCTATAATCATGTATTCCTTTTCACATGAGTCAGACAAAAAGGGCTACATGGTGCAAAGCATATCCATCTTTTCTAAGGAAGATACCATCATTGTGTGATGTAATGTTTGCCTCTTTTACCTTCTTGAGAGGCTACATCTCGCACTTTGGACTGAGCCTGGTGATTTGGACTACATGGTGGCAACCAAGTTCTCACTCCCCATCTAAGATGGTGTATGCTGATACTGTCAGCAAAGGTCTCTGAAGAAGTGAATACGGAGTTCTGGAGTTCTGGACCTGCAGAGCACAGTGTAAGAGCAGCATCACAGTTGTATTTACACCAGTAATAATCTTCCTACTCTGAGTCTCTTCAACCAGGAAAAAAGCAAGAGATAGAGGCAGAGATATAGACATAGACATAGGCATAGACATAGAGATGATAGAGATAGAGATAGAGATTGGGAGAGGGAGAAAGAAGAAGAAGAAGAAGAGGAAGAGGAAGAAGAGGAAGAGGAAGAAGAAGAAGAAGAAGAAGAAGAAGAAGAAGAAGAAGAAGAAGAAGAAGAAGAAGAAGAAGAAGAAGAAGAAGAAGAAGAAGAAGAAGAAGAAGAAGAAGAAGAAAGGAAAGGAGAAGGGGAAGAAGAAGGGGAAGAAGGAGAAGAAGGAGGGGGAGGAAAAGAAAGAGGAAGAGAAGGAAGAAGAAGAAAAAGGAGAAAAGGGTAGAGCAAGGGAGGAAAGAAAGGAAGAAAGAGAATGAGAGGAGAAGGAGAGAAGGAAGGAAGGAAAAGAGGCAGAGAGAGAAAAAGAAAACAAGAAAACAGCTTATATGTGATTCTGGCCAGGCATCTTCCAGTTACCCAAGCAGGAACAGCATCTTGTGCTGGGTTGCTAAAGCAAGTGATTGTTTTTTAATTTATTTGCCCTCACCAAAGAATCTCTCCAGACTGAAGAATTTGAAAATATGATGTAGAGTGGGGTAGTCTTCATCAGCAACAATATCAATCAACTATATGAGAAGCCAACCGTGAAACTTGAATTGGATGGCTTAGACACCCTCTGAAAAGGACAATAAAGGATTGCAAATTAGACTAGCTAGCATCTGGAGTCCTCTAGTCTTGTGGCTCACAAGGTAAAGAGAGTTGGTTCTCTCCTAGCAATGCCACTAAACCTCTCTTTGACTTTGAGGAAATCTCTGTCCTGCTCTGGGCCTTGGGCTCCATAGATAAAAACATCTTCCCTCCTTGTTCCCGCCCAGTGACACCATCAGAGACTGGAGGGAGTGAGGATGGCTCAGGTCAGGTCAGTGGGAGGAAAATTCAGGAGCTCTTGAGGGTAGCCCTGTGCTGCCAGTATTTGTGTTCAGAATGATGGCACTGAGTTGTCCAGAGAAGAGTAAGGTATTCTCTCCATCTTCTCTTTACTGAAGACAAAAATAATTAGAACAAAATACTAACTATAATGAAAAAATTCTACAAAAATGGTTTGTTGTTGCTGTTGTTAAGTTTAGAACAAAATCAGTTTGGGTCTTTAAAAGTAGACAGAGTATAGTTCTGGAAGATTTAGTTGTGCAGAATCCCTCAGCTCTCAGGATTCCTAAATGTAGAGGCACTACAATGAATAAATGAGAACAACATTTTCTTGTCATTACTTCTAGATGACTCACCGCTATTATTTTAAATAACAATTGCAGTCTTATACGTGGAGGCAATGATGTCTTAGGGGCTGTGGCAAGCCACCTAATGTCAGAGCTGGAAGAGACTCTAGGCTCTTACTTTTTCCAGATGAAGTGCTGAGGCCACAGAGTGGAGGCTGCTTGCCCAAGACCCTCTCGGTAGATCTGTGGCCTCCTGAACCAGGGCCAGTGCCTGGAAGCCAGGCCAGTGTTCCTGCTGGTAGCCTGGACCCAGTTGCTGGTTCACCTCAGCACTTCCCATAACTCCAGACAGTCCTGTCACTTTTGATGAACTCAAACTTTCCAATGTGATGTCTGCCTGTTTCCCATCTCAGGGAGTATTTGCAAGAAGACACAGCGTCCGGGGGAAACAGGCTCCACCTCAGGAGAGTGATGAAGGAGTGGTCTTATCAATACATGCTCTGAGCCTGAAAAAGGATATGGGAGTCCTCTGCCTCCTAAAGAATTGGGGGCTTCTGCTTTACCACTACTTCTTTTGTCACATCACAAAATTAGGGTCTTTTTCTACCTCCAAACTTTGGGCTATTGAAAGCGCCCTCTGAAGACTTTCAGCAGAGTTTGTGCAATTCGTTGTAGGTCCTTCAGGCTTCTTGTTCTAAGGAGGAGAAAATGCTTGAAAGAAACCAACACTGGGGATGATTTTTAAAAAGATGGTGTCTTCATTCATTTCTCCTTCCATCCTTCCTTTCCCTTTCTTCCCCTGTGTGTCTGTGTGTGTTTCTATAGAACATTAAGATCTGAAACAGACCCACCCCAGGAAATGCTCATAGACTCAGATGCATGAAACAGAGAAAAATAAATGCATGATCCTAACAAGGTGGAAGCCGAAACGAGTAGTCCAGGTAATATGTGGCAGAGGACAAGAAGAATCAGTATGTACTGGAATACTGGGAGGTGGCACTTGAGCTGAACTGATGAGCAAGGGACAAAAGGAGAGAGAAGCAGCAGGATGGTATGATATGATGTCTGAGCTGCGATTCTAGCAAAGGCTCACTGAGAGGAGCAGTTCACCTAATCTGCACTGTAACTCTGAGGAGTGGATTACTGCCTCGATCCTCATTCTGGGGATAATAGAGCTGAGCTTCCTGCCCTCAGAAATCTGCCCAAGGTCACACAATGCATATAGAGCTTCCAGAACAGGGACAAACTCAGGCAGTGTGACCCTGACTCTTAACTACCCCTCTGCACAGAGCCCAGGCTGAGAGCCTGGGTAAGGGGTAGAATGGAGCAAGGCTCAGGAGGACAGGGACACAGCAACCAGGGTCGTCTCCAGGACCCTGGAGGAAGCCCAGCCTTCTCTGCATCGGCTAGTTTGCCCAAGTCTGATCCACCCCTCTCTGTTTATGGCTTATCCCCATCCAGCTGTCAGCATCAGAGAGCAGATGCTCATTTAATCCTTGGGATTAGATCCAGATCGTGGAGAATAATCAGCAGTTGGCAAAGGCACATGCACACTCCTGCATAACCAGTTTCCTAAATGTAACACTGATACCCAGTTCTATCCCCAGATTTTGCTCTGTAATATGTAAAAGAAGCAGAAAGCTGAGGCAAGCCTGCCACAAGTTCTAGCCATCATAACTGACAAAGGAGATAATGTCTTGTTATTTGGAAAATGTTTTGAAATCCATAAATGAATGACTGAGTATGTATGTCTGTGTGTGTGCAAGAGAGAGGCAAAGAGAGAAAGAGACAGAGATGGAAGAGGGGAAGGAGAGATCATTCTAAACTTAATGCAATTTACTTAAGGTATAATAACTCAAATTTGATGCATGGAATATACATATCCATATACATACTCATAATATCGTCAAGTGGGGAAAGACATACCTAGCCTTCTAATGAACAGTTGAGAGAATGAGCTAGAGACTATTATATGCCTGGTGCCCTGAACAAGCTATGTGGCCCAGGGCAAGGGATCCGCAGCCTGTTCCTTATCTCAAAGATGGATGGAGTGGTGCCTGCCCTTCCTGTCTCTTAGGCTCACTGGGAAGGGATCCAAGTGCAAGTACCTTAGAAAGTTGAAAATGCCAAATACATGAAAGTGATAATTATCAGTGACCATCATCATCATCATAATTTAATACTGTGGATGACAGGCATGGGTGGGGGAGAAGCAGACTCCATTATAATTATCCGGAAGACTCAGCCTAAAACACATTTAAGCCAGATTTCCCTCTTACCACTATTCCTACTCTGTACTTTCTGTTCGCAATCCCAGAGACTCATTAGGGAGCATGGTTGTTTTGTTATTGTAAAATTATTGCTGGCATAAAAGACACAAATTTAAAAGGCCCTTTCCCCCTATATTTGGTGAACTACCTCTAGCCTGAGAAAGCTTGTATTGATGTGAAAAATCAAATTTGCCTTATTCTTCGTAGAACACGGATGCCTTGCTGAGTATGGTGCCGGATTCAATCTCACCCCTCACTCAGCATTCATTCCCATTTGGTGAGCTCTTGGTGACCACCCACCCTTCTCCATGAAGCATCCTCGGTCTGGGGATTGACCTGCGCTAATCAAATGTGGAAGCACTAAAATCAAGCAAGTTTACCTTTAAGGTACCTTTGGGGCTGCCCACCCACCCTGGTTAAAGTACAATACCCAGCAAATTTTTCTTCCTTCTAGGAATTGGTTTTGGCTCCCCTTTTCCATCTGCCCACTTGTACAGAGTTCTTTCTTCTTCTCCCACCCTCTTCACCCTGGGAAGCACATCTCTCAATCCCTTTCTTCCCTCCCTGCTCCACCTTTTCTTCCTCTTCTTTTTCTAAAAGTTGGGATAGAAAATCACAAATGAGGACTTAGGTTCTTCCCTTTTCCTGGTCTCCTTTCCTCCTGTCTTGCCTACTTCTTAAGACTTCTTTTCTCGGATAGTTTTGTATGTTTTCTGATGTTTTTAATCAATGTAATTGTAATTTAAAAAATAAAGTTAGAATTCTGTACATCATTCGGCTTCCTTCCTCCCTTTCTCTTTTCCTCACTACGTTACTTCACCTGCTCAGTGATATTGGGCACTCCGGGGGAAAAGAAGGAAGTAGGGGGCAAAATCCTTGTGTTTCTAGACCCTATGCCCAGGAGAGGGAAGAAGGGATAAACTGTGACAGTGCTTACTCCTCAGTTCCTCCCTTCCTGCTGCTTCCTCTCTCCCAGGCCTTGTATGGGGGCAAGTCTTCTCCAAGACCACATCTCGCCACACACTGTTAAAAGAGCAGCTGCCCTTGACTTGTGAGATTGTGGGTAATCTTTGATTTCTTCTACCTTATGTTCCTTTATTTTCCAAGTGTTCTACATGAAAACTGTGTTGTTTAAAAAAAAATACAATAAAGTATACATTTTTAAACTTCCCTTGACAAATATCTCCCATATTTACTGTGTCATTTCTCTTCCCTTCATAGTTAAACTCAATTCGAAAAGGCAGTTGTCTGTTTCCTCACACTATGTTAATTCCTTTTCAAGTAATGTTTTCACATCTGTTAAACCCTCTTTGACCATTATTTAATGTATTTTACTATAATTTATAGATAGACCAATATTAATATTTCTGGGGCTAATTTCCTTTCCTTGTGTTCTCTTGTATTGTCTTTATCCATCCTTTTATTTCTAACTTTTCTTCCTTCGCCATCTTGTTTATGTGACTCTATTAGATTTATCATTAACCCAACATGAAAGCCATTAATTTAAACATTGGATATGAAAGCATTTATAATTATTGGAGTAACATGTATCTTGCTCTACTCACATACTCTTATTGAAGTTTCTCTTGTTTTCTCATTCTTGATGCTGCCTTGGTTTTCTGTCTTTGACTCTGAAGATACAAATTATCTGCTTATATATCCTGTGGTAATTTGTAATTAAAAATTGTGGGGTTTAGTTCTAATAGTTTGCCAAATATCTATTTGCATTTCTCTCTAATTATGAAAGTTGAGATCAAATCTATACACTTTAAGCTTATTCCCACCATTTCCACATCATCTTCCTTTTTTTTTTTTCCAAGAATTACATCCTGGGTTTTGCAACTTAAGTCTCTGTGCATTTTTACTTCTAGTGTTTTCTGATTTCAGTTATCCCTGCTCCTGAGGTGCAGATGCCAGGGTCTTTTTTGACTATTACAGGGTGTGTGTACTAATATCAGAACAAGCAGCAAACTGGAAACATTTATGTTTAAGTGGAGAAGACACAAGGCATTTTGAAAGTGCAGGGATGAGAGGGAGGGGAGAAATAGCTTCTTCCCATGATCTGACCCCAGAGCAGATCCTGGTCACCTGGCTGAGGGAAGAGGCAGAGGTGGCTACAGCATCTCAGGAAGAGCCTGGGAATGTGTGCATCGAGCTTAGCTGCTTTGGGATCTGTGTGACCCAGAACTGGGGGGAGATCATCCTTCCCCTGAGTGAGGCCTGCTTCAGTCTGTCTCTCAAAATCCTGAAGCACAGGAACACCCAGACACTGCCCCCTGAAGCTAGCGTTCCCACAATGGGTGGGGCAGTGGGTCTGGACACATCAAAGGACATCGGAGCAGGACAGGCCAAGGAGGTAGGAGCCACTTGGTGCCCCTGAGCTGAGAGACAGTTCTGCCAGCCCAGGAATCACTCCCTGGGGACTCTCAGAGATAACTAGTGACATTTACAGGGATGTCTGAGGTTCTATTGTATGCACAGGAGGGGCTATTGAGTCAGTAAGTTTTGGACTGCACATTTCATGATTTAATCAATGGGCTGGATGTCTTCTAGGCTACTCATATTTTTCATGTTTAAAATATTTTTCTAGCTGTGCTGCTTCTTTAGGTATTCAAGGCACTGTCCTTTATCCAAGTACAGGCTTTAAATATACACAAACACACACATACACACATCCTTAGCAGACTGAGTGTAGAGTCTTCTGCCCCGAGGCTTCAGTGATTTAATCATGTCAACAACTTCCTCTCCACACACACACACATGCACACACACACACATACATACACTCATAAATACACACACACATCCAAGAATGGCTCCCATAGCCTATATGATGCTCTACACACTCTGGCCTCTTCCTTCCCTCAGTCTTCTAGTCACTTGTTTTCTGGCTTCCTGAGTACGCTGTGGTCAGTGTTCCTGTGTCCTCACTCAGGACACTGTTCCCAGTTAGAATGGCTTCTCTACACTTGCGTAGTGACCCTTGGGGCCACTTCCTCTCAGAAACCTGTCTGGTTATCCTCCAGCCCCATTCCCACACACTTTCTAAACAGACCTTGATCACACTGTCACAGCTAATACATCTTATGGTTTTGGTTTACATCTTTGTTTTCTGCTGGATTAATAGTCCTTTAAGAACAGAAGAAGAGGTTAGTGTTATTTTTGTTTACATCCCCAGAACCTAGGACAGGTTCTGCAACATAGAAGAGGTGGTTGATCCATGTTTATGGAATGAATGGAGAAATGAATGAATGAATCACTGAAACAGAGTGTGCAGAAGAAATGGGAGGCCCAGCGGAGGGGGCAGAATTTCACTCTGTGGGCAGTAGGGAGCCACTGACATTGTCTGACAGAGCAAATCTTCTGAGCATTCTGAATAAAGCACCAATGAAGGGCGATCTATAGGGCCCTGTGTGCCCTTACCTCAAGTGAACTTGATGCATGGAAATGGCGCCCTGCAAAACAAGCATTTAGGTAACTTCCCTTCTCTGCAGTATCCAGAGAAATTATGCCAGTTACAGGGTTAGAAACAAAGTGGAAATCATAGGCTTATGGACGATGGGGACCTTTTTCTGTTCTAATCATAGAGGTCACGATCTCAGGAGTCGTGCCTAACCGAATAGGAAATTCAAAATATAATACTAGAAACCAGAAATAAAAAAACAAAACCTTCCCAAAACCCTTTATTTCCACCCTATTTTTTTTTCTATAATTACCAAAAACCAGCTATTAGACTTCAAGGACAAAAATAACTCTTAAAGCCCCAGATAGAAATGCCAAACTAGTCTTTTTCACACTGGAAGAATTTAGGGAAGATGTTTCCTTTGGGCCTCAAGAGTCTGTAATTGTCAGCATCCCTCCAGGCCATGGAGCCATGCAGGTGGGGGTGTCTCCACCCTGTGATTATGTCTTGTCTTGGAGCCATATTCTGACACCTCTAGGGTTGTCAGTTCTGGATAATGTTTGCCCAGGGAGAAGGGACTGGACAGTTGAATTCAGGGGCCATCCAGGAAGGGAGAGAGTTTAGCATGGGGATGAGCATGGAGGAGAACTATATGGCTGATGTTATATGGTGGCTGATATTATAAAGCCTGGGGATGTGACGGTAGGACCAGACTCTAAAGATGGAGACTTAGAGAAGAAGTAGGGAAAGCAGATTGCTTCTTGGGAGCCAGGTTGAGGTCGTCAGCCTGGATCAGAGGGATTCTGATAGACAGCCCTAACCAACTACAGTCTCTGGCCTGCACTGTTACTGTCTCATTTAATATTTTGGCCATAAAGGAGCAGCCAGAAGTGAGGAGACCTGGAAAGTGGAGGTTGGCAACCAGGGCCCCTTTGAGCTGGAGCCCTTCTCAGAACACCCAAATCCATTGGGCTGGGTGAGGCTCGAACAGCGGCAATAATTAAACTTAAAACTTTTACACAGCAAAGGAAACCATAAACAGGACAAAAAGACAACCCTCAGAATGGGAGAAAATATTTGCAAATGAAACAACAAAACATTAATCTCCAAAATATACAAACAGCTCATGGAGCTCAATATCAAAAAAACAAACAATCCAGTTAAAAACTGGGTGGAAAACCTAAATAGACATTTCACCAAGGAAGACATACAGATGGCCAAGAGGCACGTGAAAAGATGCCCAACATCACTAATTATTAGAGAAATGCAAATCAGAACTACAATGAGGTATCACCTCATGCTGGTCAGAATGGCCATTATCAAAAAATCTAGAAACAATAAATGCTGGAAAGCATTTGGTGTAAAGGGAACTCTCCTGCACTGTTGATGGGAATGTAAATTGATAAAACCACTATGGAAAACAATAGGGAGGTTCCTTAAAAAACTAAAAATAGAACTACCATAAGACCCAGCAATCCCACTGCTGGGCACATACCCTGAGAAAACCATAATTCAAAAAGTGTCATGTACCACTATGTTCATTGCAGCACTACTTACAATAGCCAGGACATGGAACCAACCTAGATGTCCATCAACAGATGAATGAATAAAGAAGATGTGACACATATATACAATGAAATATTACTAAGCCATAAAAAGAAACAAAACTGAGTTATTTGTAGTGAGGTGCAAGGACCTAGAGTCTGTCATACAGAGTGAAGTAAGTCAGAAAGAGAAAAGCAAATACCGTATGCTAACGCATATATACGGAATCTAAAAAAAAAAAAAAATAGTACTTATGAACCTAGTTGCTGAGCAGGAATAAAGAGGTAGACATAGAAAATGGACTTGAGGAAATGGGGTGGGAGGGCAAAGCTGGGACGAAGTGAGAGTAGCATCAATATATATACACTACCGAATGTAATTGCTGGTGTCTTACTTCAGGGTCTGGGGCTAGGGGACTACTGCACCTTCCTCAAGCAGAATGCCCCTATCATGGCCTCTCCCTCCTGTGCTCCCCCTAACCACCTACTTTGCAGGAAGCAGTAGAAGGACAGCCAGGGCAGGAGTCCCAGGACCAGAGTGCCAGTTCAAATCTTTTTTTTTAACTGAAGTGTAGTTGATTTACAACGTTGTGTTACTTTCAGGTATACAGCAAAATGATTCAGTTATATATATTCTTTTTCAGAATCTTTTCCCTTATAGGTTATTACAAAATATTGAGTATAGGTCCTGGTGCTATATGGTAGGTCCTGGTTGGTTATCTATTTTATATATAGTAGTGTGTAATTACAAACTCCTAATTTATACCCCCCTTTCCCCTTTGATAACCATAAGTTTCTTTCCTATGTCTGTGGGTCTATTTCTGTTTTGTATGTAAGTTCCTTTGTATCTTTTTTTTAGATTCCACATATAAGTGACATCATATGATATTTGCCTTTATCTATCTTACTTCACTGAGTATGATAATCTCTAGTTCCATCCATGTTGCTGCAAATGGCATTGCTTCATTCTTTTTTATGGTTAATATTCCATTGTATATATGTATCACAACTTCTTTATCCTTTTCCAATCAGGTCCTGAGCTGTGAGTAGGCAGAGGGAAAGGAGGAAGAGAAACTTAGTGGAACTTCTAGGTCACTTCCAGGAGTAAGAAGAGGGTAGGGAAGAGGGGAGTAGAAATGAGGCCACCTGGTTGGACTTGAACTCTCACTAAAACAGAGTGGGTGTTACAAATGAATCTTGGCCACAGAAGACTCCCCCTTCACATATCCTCTTGCTCTGAAACAGCAGATCTCCCCCTTTCAAACATTACTAACAAGAATAAGTTTATCTTTTATTCATTCATTCCTTTACATTATCACAAATTTACAGTGATGGACACTGGGGTTACAAAGACAAATAGAAGGGTATTGGGTGACCAATAATGGTAATTCAGGTTGTTTGCAACCTACACAAACTTCCACATCAGGCCAACAGGGAAACATCAGGCAGAAAGCCCTGATGTATGCTGTCAGGGATTTCCAAACAAAGAACTGCAGGACTCTGCCTGAAGAGCTCAGGGAGCATTTCCAAAAGGAGAAGAAACTTGAAGTGGATCTTGAGGGATAAGTAGAAATCTTCCAGGTCATTAATGTGGAAACATAAAAATGCAAGGAGGCAGGAAAGAACCCTAAGTGATCTAGCAAAATGAAAAGTCTGCTGAGGTTCCAACAGGTAATGGTGGGGATAGTGGTGGGGAATGTGAACCATAAGAAGATAAGTCACATCTCCATAAAGAGGAGAAAAGTGACATGGGAAGATAAGAAGCCACATCTCAATGTAAAGGAGAAGAGCCTATGGGAGGGGAAAATACAGCATGGAATTTTTCAATATTAAATTGATGTGAACAGATTAAGTCAATAAGCATCTACTGAGCATCCACTTTGTGCCAGATGCTGTACAGAATATGAGGCTGTGGAGAAAAATAAGATTTAATCCTAGTTCATAAGGAACTCACTATCAAGTGAGAAATATATGCAAAGGATCAGATATATCAGCATAATGTGATGCAAGAGCAAATTAACTGGGAAACTTCAGGAATTCTCATTCAATTGTATATATTGTTTCAATTCCTCTCTTAAACAGGATCCCTCAAATTTTGAGCCTCAGACTACAAAATCTAGATCCACCCCTCATGTGCTGAGTAATATGATAACAATACAATCATAAAGGATGTGCACATAACCTTGATTTGGTTTGAGAGACGGTCAGAGAAGCTGTTCCGACAAGTCAACCCTTGGTTTAACTAAGCCATTCTTAGATTATTCATTAATAAAAAGCCATCCTATTAGGAGTGAGGGGATATCTCATCGTGGTTTTGACTACTTGCATTTAGCTGATGATTATTGATGTTGAGATACTTTTTGGCCTTTTGTATGTCTTCTTTAGAAAAATGTCTATTAATGCCTTTGGTCCATTTTAAATCAGGTTATTAAGGTTTTTTGTTTTTACTATTGAGTAGTAAGTGCTCCTTATGTGTTGTGGAAATTAACCCCTTATCAGATACATGGTTTGCAAATATTTTTTCGGTTCGACACGTTGCCTTTTCACTCTGTCGATTAAAGGGTCCAATTTCAGTCTTTTGCCTGTGCATATCTCATTTCCCAACATCATTTGTTGACAAAACTGTCATTTCCCCATTGTGTATCCTTGGCACCCTTGTCAAAGATCAGTTAACCATATATGCATGGATTTCTAGGCTCTCTATTCTGTTCCATTGACCTACCATCAGTACCATAATGTTTTAATTCCTGTAGATTTGTAATATATTTTGAAATCAGAAAGTATGATGAATCCAGCTTTGTTTTTCTTTTTCAAGATTGCTTTGGCTATTAAGAGTCTTTTGGGGATCCATATAAACTTTTGAGTTATTTTTTTCTATTTCTATAAGAAATGCTATTGGGATTTTCAAAGGGATTTCACTGAATCTATAGATTACTATAGGTAGTATGGGCATCTTAACAATATATAAGATATACCTGTTAGAATGCTTATCATTTAAAAAAAGACAAGTGTTGGTGAGGCTTGAGAAATTGGAACCCTTGTACAGTGTTGGTGGGAATACAAAATGGTGCAGTCACTATGGAAAACAGTATAGAGGTTCCTCAAAAAATTAAAAATAGAACTACCATATGATCCAGCAACCCCATTTCTGAGACTTTATCCAAAATAATTGAAATCAGAATTTCAAGAAGATATTAACACTCTTGTGTTCATTGAAGCATTGTTTACCATAGCCAAGATGTGGAAACAACCTAAATGTTCATCAGCAGATGAATAAAGAAAATGTTGCATATACATACATACACAGTGGAATAGTAAGGCTGAACAGAGCCTTAAAAAAGAAGGAAATCCTGTAACATGTGACCATGTGGATGAACCTGAGGATATTGTGCTAAGTGAAATAAGCCAGTCACAGTAAGACAAATACTACATGATTCCACTCATATGAAATATCTAAAATAGTCAGACTTACAGATGCAAAAAATAGAATGGTGGTTTCCAGACGCTGGGGGTAGGGGAAATGGGGAGTTGCTAATCAATGCATATAAAATGTCAGTTAGGCAGTAAGTTCAAGATATATGATGTACAACATGGCACCTTTAGATTACAATACTGTATTGTATGCTTAAAAATCTGTTAGGAGGGTAGATCTCATGTGAAGTGTTCTTACAAAAAAAAAAAAAAGGAAAAGCTCAGAGAAGAATTGTATGGTGGTACGGAAGGAAGAGAAAAAGGAAGTTTTGAATTCAGAGAATACAGAGGCAAGAAACCACAAGACCCTAGACCAGTGGTTCTCAAAGCGAAGAGTACCCAGATAAGCAAGGTTGGTATTCCCTGCAAACTTGTTAGAAATGCGGGTACTTGGGCACCTCCAGACCTACTGCGTTGGAAACTCTATGAGTGTGCACAGGAATCTGTGTTTTAACAAGGTTATTCTGATGCATGCTGAATTTTGAGAAGCACTGCCTTAGATTAAGGGGTAAGAAATAATAATGGTTTCCCTAAGAACTCATTTTAAAGTGCAACGCAGCCCAGGTGAAGAAAGAAAAACTCAATCACCAAGGAAAAAGCTATTTTACATGGTAAGGAAGGGAGAGGAATCTACATTCAGGATAGTTGTACATTTTGCAGGGGGGAAAATGCATTAGTATATACTGTCAAGACCAAACTTTTCACTGTTTGATCACACCTCATTTGCATTTTTAATAGTCCCCATTAGACAGCCTCTGAGCTAATTAGGCAGGCGTCTATAATAGAAGACTTCTGTTTCCTGTTTTCAGAACTCAGAAACTAATGGCTGAAGCACTGCTAAAACAATTAAGTAATAAGAAAAATAATGTGTAAGATTGGCAAAAACACAGCTGCCATAAATCATTACAAATGACTCGCAGCTCAAATTGTTTAATTAGGGAAGAAAAGTAACCTATCGTATGTTTGGGATGGCAAGGGAAGACAAAGGGAGAGGGACCCTGGAACAGAGAGTTTATTGTCCTCTGCTAAGTGGAGATGGGGTGGAGGATTGTGATGCCAGGGATTCTAGTACCGACAGCATATTCCTCTGCCTTAAGTGATGTTCAGAGGCATCGCTTACTACATCTAAGATTAACAGTAAATGAAAACTACAGGTGGCGACCCAATCAAATCAGGACTACTAAAGACTCAGACTTATGTAAATGAAATGTGGGCTAACTACCAGTGGAAGAACCCTAACAACTGAGATGTTAGTTGAGGGCAAAGGAAATATGGAATGAATGGGTATTAAAATAAGGAAGCTATAAATATCACTTACAAACCCATCATCACTTTCAGAATTGAGGCCAATAACAGTGTACTTATTTCCTCCCTTGTTTTTTATGCATATGTTTGTGTATATTAATCAGTGTTCTACTCTCTCTTTCCCCTGTATTTTTATATAAGAAATGTTGGTAACGGTTAATGTAGGAACTTAGTCTTCAGGTTAATGAATATATAAATGAAATTGTGACTAGTTTAACATTACTCAAGTATAGACACAGAATGATTTCGTTTCTCTACTTTTTAGGAGAAGGTGAGCATATCTTCATTAGTATAAGTGTTAGTTGTAGTCTCTTAGGTGGAAGCAAGATGCTTGTGTTATCATTACATGAAAATGAAGAGGATGTATATGGATGCTGAGAAGTCAAAGAGGTGAACTCTTCCACCCAGTATTTCCTTTCCAGTTCCACATTTGGAGAGTTATTCCATGTTCATGGAAAGGAAGACAATATTTTCAAGATGTCAGTTCTTCCCAACGTGATCTATAGATACAATGCAATCCCAAACAAAATCCCACAAGTTATTTTACAGATATTGACAAACTGATTCTAAAGTCTATATGGAGAGGTGAAAGACCCAGAATAGCAAACACAGTATTGAAGAACAATGTTGAAGAAAGGACACTACCTGACTTCAAGACTTCTATAAAGCTACAGTAGTCAAGACAGTGGTTTTTTGGTGAAAGAACAAACAAATAGATCAATGGAACAGAATGGAGAGGCCAGAAATGGACTGCCATAAATATAGTCAACTGATCTCGACAAAAGAGCAAAGGCAATACAATGGAGCAAAGGTAGTCTCTTCAACAAATGGTGCTAAACAACTGTACATCCACATGCAAAAAAAAAAAAAAAAAAAAAACCTAGATACAGACCTAACACCCTTCACAAAATTAACTCAAAAGGGATCAAAGACCCAAATTTAAAATGTAAAACTATAAAACTTCTAGAATATAACATTGGAGAAGATCTAGATGACTTTAGGTATGGTGACGTCTTTTTGGATACAACACCAAAGACATGATCCATGAAGAAATAATTGATAAACTGGACTTCATTAAAATTAAAAACACATGCTCTGCCAAAGACACTATCAAAAGAATTCAAAGACAAGCCACAGACTGGGAGAAAATATTTGTAAAAGATACATCTGATAAAGGACTGTTATTCAAAATATATGAAGAACTCTTCAAACTCAACAATAAGAAAACAAATGACCCAGTTAAAAAATGGGTCAAAGATCTTAAAAAAACACCTCACCAAAGAAGAGATACAGACAGCACATAGCATATGAAATAGCACATCATAGGTCATCAGGGAAATCCACATTAAAATGACAATGAGTTACCACTACACACCTGTTAGAATGCCCCAAATCCTGAATATTGACATTACCATGTGGAGCAGTAAGAACTTTCATCCATTGCTGGTGGGAATGCAAAATGGCACAGCCATTTTGAAGGACAGTTTGACTTGGTGGTTTCTTACAAAACCAAACATACTCTTACCGTATGATCCAGCAATTGTCCTCCTTGGTCTTTATCCAAAGGAGTTGATAACTTTTGTCCACACAAAACCTGCACATGATGTTTACAGAAGCTTTATTCATAATTGCCAAAACTTGGAAATAACAGAGATGTCCTTCAGTAGATGAAGTGGTAAATATACTGTGGGACATCCAGACAGTGGAATATTACTTGGCACTAAAGAGAAATAAGCTATCAAGCCATGAAAAGACATGGAAGAAACTTACTTTATATTACAAAGTGAAAGCAGCCAACCTGAAAAGGCTACTCTCTATATGATTCCATCTATGTGACATTCTAGAAAAACAAAACTATGAAGACAATAAAAGGATCAGTCGTTGCCAGGGGTAAGCAGGAGGAAAAGATGAATACACAGAGCACAGAGAATAAGGACAATGAAAATGTTCTGCATGATATTATAATGATGGATTTATATCATTATACATTTGTCCAAAACCATAGAATGTACAATGCCAAGAGTGAAACTAAGGTAAACTATGAACTTGAGTGTTACGATGTGTCAATATAGGTTCATCCTTGGTTAAGTAAAAAACAATTACCATTCTGGTGAGTTGATGTTGATAACGGAGGAAACTATGCCTGTGTAGGGGCAGGGGTTATGTGAAAAAGCTCTGTACCTCCCACTAAATTTTATCATAAATAAAATTAGAAAAATGGAGAAGTTTGTCCAAACAAAATTAATACTTTAAAATGTATATCAGGGGGGCTTCCCTGGTGGCGCAGTGGTTGAGAATCTGCCTGCTAATGCAGGGGACACGGGTTCGAGCCCTGGTCTGGGAAGATCCCACATGCCGCGGAGCGGCTGGTCCCGTGAGCCACAATTGCTGAGCCTGCGCGTCTGGAGCCTGTGCCCCGCGACGGGAAGGGGCCGCGATAGAGAAAGGCCCGCGCACCGCGATGAAGAGCGGTCCCCGCACCGCGATGAGGAGTGGCCCCCGCTTGCCGCAACTGGAGAAAGCCCTCGCACGAACCGAAGACCCAACACAGCCAAAAATAAATAAATAAATAAATAAATAAATAAGAAAATCTTTAAAAAAAAAATAAAAAAATAAAAAAAATAAAATGTATATCAGTTTCACTTACTTTAATCTATCATCTCATAGACACTTAACGCATCAGTAGGAAAACTATGGTTGTAGGCCAAATCTGACCCATTGCCTTTTTTTGTACATCTTGTGAGCTAGGCATGATTCTAACTACCCGGAAAAAAATTAAAGGAAAAATAACATTTTATGATACAGGAAAATTTTCCAAATTTTAGTGTTCATAAATACAATTTTTTTGGAACCCAGACGTACTCATTTTTTAAATATATTATGTATGGCTACTTTTACTTTGCAAAGGTACAGTTGAATAGTTGCAACAGTGACTGTATGACCTGCAAAGACTGGAATATTTACTACGTGACTCTTTACATAAAAAGTTTGCTGACTCCTTACTTAACATATTATCTTGCAATTCAGTTCCACCATTCAGTTCATAGCTCAAAATATACAAGACATTTTCAGATGCTTGTGCTTGACACCTAGTATGTCTCCTCACTTGCTGGTTCCTCCTCTGTCTTGTTTTCACTTGTCTCTTCCTTCCCAGTTTTCCCCATTTCAGGGTTCTTACCCTTTATTTAAATGGCTGATTCATAGACCTCTGTGGTTCATAGACCCACTTCCCCTTTTCTTCCCACTGAAAATTCCCTCTCTCTACTTTTTGTTTTGTATTGTTTTGTTTTGAGAGGGTGATAAAATATTGAGTAGATACAAAAGAATGGTTATAAAATATCTATAGATTATAAAGAATGACAATAAAATAAATATTTATGTATCCTCCATCTAGGAAGAGAGGCAAAACATTATTATTTAAAAAGCTCCCTGGATATCCCTCACTCCTTTTATACTATTGATTCTCAAGGCTCACCTCCTCAATGAAGCCCTCCCAAATAACTTAGGCCAATACTGAGGGTGCATGTAGCTTACTATCAGCACACATACTTTAGTGATGATTTGGATACTTAGAATTTAGAAATTAGGTTTAGAAACTCAAATATCAAATATATTTAAACCACCCTCGAAAATGTATGCAGTCTCATATATAACTTTTTGCCTGTAATATTCTGTATGCTAACTACATTCATCCATAATCTCGGGCTCTTTTTCAGTCAAGAGAGAAGGGAATTGCTATTGTCTTCTATGAAACTCATTTTCCACATTTACTGAATCTTTTTAGACACTTGGAAGACAGGTGTTCCCGATTTTAACATGCTACCATCAAATGGTGATTAAAACCTATGAAAGAAGGTAAAAGAAGAAATAGGTCAACCTCACAATTTTAAATAAGACCAAAGTGACTCTCTGCTAAACTGAGCTAGTGAAATGGTAATCTAAGTACTCCATCCATCTTTCTTGCCCCCCCCCAATTTCAATGGTTTATAAATGTGATGGTGCTTAAAGATCAAAGAGACTAGTGCAGAGGAAAAAGCCCTGGGTTAACATGTAGGGATATTAAGGTCTCGTTCTAATTCCATTGTGAACGCTCTCTGAGACCCGTGAAAATAAGTAACTATTCTCTTGTCTTCAGTTTCTTCATCTGTAATTTCTGGGGTGCCTTCATGTCTATCATTCTCTGAGTTCATGGGTCATGGTCAATATCAACAGATAACAAAGCCAAAGTTCCTGACTCCATGTTCATCCCCTCTTCTAAATCTCTGCTTAATCAAACATGGCCTTCTATTCTAACTGCTAACTTATTTAAGGAATTGATTCCTGACATTCGATAGGCATTAGAATTTAGGCCTGGAAATCTAATATGGCCTCACCATGATCCAGCAGGTCTTCTGAAGTCCAGACATCGGGCAATGCTGAAGAAAAGGAGAAGAAAATGAGTCCTGTGACTCAACATGCCTATACCTCCATTTAACGAGGGGTTGAGGCTGACTTTGCTATTGCCAAGGAGGAATTGGCACCATTGGTACCAACCAACTTCTGTTGTTCATGTGGTCCAAGAAACCTGCTCAGGGAAAGTTGCCCACCTCTCCAACACAGTCCAAATACTGAGTTTGGTAAGAAGCAGGTCTCTACAAAGACCCTACTCTTTTAACCAGACACTTTCTTCCTTTCCTCCCTCATAGATATCCTTGGCTACCTCCAGGTCAATCATATCACAGTTCTACTTATACCTGCCATAATCCCAGGTTAGCATTTCTGTCATGAAAAATGAAGTATTACCTCTTCATGGGCTTTCCTCACTTCTGTGAATTTATATCTGATATATCCTTGATGACTTTGCTCCAACAAAACTTTGATAAACTATTTCATTCTTCATGTTCTACAATGTAGCCCAAAATGTAGATTTTCTTATGTATCTTCAGAATATAATCACTCTCTCTCTCTCCTTTCTCCCTTCCTCTCTTCCTTCTTCCCTTCCTCCCTTCCTCCTTCTTCCTTCCCTCCATTCTTTCCTCTTTCCCTTCCTTCCTTCCTTTGTTCCTTCTTCTATTTCTTTTCTTCAATGCTAGGCCAACCCCCAATACCCTGAAATCTAATAAGGGACTATTGTAGGCCTGGAAATATGTGTTTTCTAAAGCTCCCTCAGTGATCCTGAGGACCAAGGCCATATGAGAAGCACTAGTCTAGAACACATGTGAGAACCTAGGAAGACACTAACATAGCCCCAATGGCCAAAATAAATTTATCAAAATGTTTAGTTATAATGTACCTTCTTATGGAAATGTGTTTTTTTCCTCATTTATAGTTTGTATACTCTTCATTTAAGCATATTATAAATAAGTATATTATAAATATGTAGCATTTCCCCATTTTCCACAGCAAATTTAAAACCACAGTGAAAAGCATATACAAGATTTGACCAAAGAGAGTTATGCCATTACACAAAGAAGTGGTAATTGATGACTCCCTCCAAAGGAGATACAAAGCAAAACTAAGAGCTTTAGGAAGGAGGTGCTTTGTCCTCCACAGGCCTCTGCCACCCTTTTCCTAGTCCTGCTGATAAAAGAGACTTAAGAGTTTGTTTTTGTTTTCTTCCATTTCCTGGTTCTAGACTTCTAGTTAAGTAATAAGCATTTTGTTTCCCCCGGCTCAATTTCCTTCCTCTACGGAGATTTAGATTCAGGAAAAAGAAAAAGAATATCCTACTTAGGCCACAAATCTAAATTTCTATCAGAAACTGATCTCTATCAGACCTGGCCATACAGCTGTTAAAACCTGGTACTCTGATGGCCACTGCTGTCTTTACACTTAGTAACTTTAGTCACCACATGGGTGGAGGAAGGGGTTCCTAGAGGTAATTTGCTGGGCAGATTTCTGGTTATTATATCATCTAATGCCATTAAACCTTTGTAGTGGCCATCTTCAAATATGGCTGCCAAAACTCCTCCATTTCCTGTGAAGCATGTCATTTCTCACACCAAAAAGTGGAGACTATATTCTTTCTCCTTAAACTTGTGATGGCGTTAGGAATTGCTTTGACTAACAGAATGTGACAGAAGTGTTGTTCTGAAACTCTTGAGCTCAGTGAGCTTAAGAGGATAGGCAGCTTCTCCTTCCTCACATTTAAGCCTTGCAACCATGCTATAAGGAAGTACAAGATGATAGGCCATCTTGGACTTCCCAGCCACAGCCAAGCTCTCAGCTAAAAGAAGCTGCATGAGTGATCCCAGTCAGTATTACATGATGCTAAATAATTGCCCAGTTGAGCTCTGTTTGAATGCCTGACACACAGAATTAGGAAAAATAATAAATTGTATTTTTAAGTTTGGGGGTGGTTCATTATATAGCAATAGATAACTAGAACACTCTTCCTTACTCCCAACTAAAAGCTCATAGAATACAGCAGTTTAGATCCTGCTTAGGACAGGAAAAACAGTGAGACCCTGTCTGTGTTACAGCAGAGTGAACTAATTGATATTAATAATAATGATCTTAAGCCATTGATGACTTAAATGTTGCTTAAGGAAATAGAAATATCTACTTAAGCTTACATGGTATATTTTAGAAATAATTCCACTTAAATGTGTTAAAATTTTGAAGATTAATACAACAACTTTAAGGATATGTATCAGGAATCCGGAACATTAGTTTAAGTGGGAAGCTTCATTCCTGAGGAAGTTAGAAATGATTTGTTGTTAGACAGAAGAATTACTCTTGCCTTGAGATCAAAAAACCTGAAAAAGCAGATGAGTGCAGGGCGTGCAAAGATAACTAAACTTCATGTGAAAGAGATCTCAAGAGTAAGGTTTGGAAGGTTAGATGTTGAGCCCTAGAAAAACTCCCCCCTAACAGTCTACTGTATGTTCTGACCTTGCCACTGAACAATGTTTTTAGACTGGATTACCTGAAAGAGGAGGTCTGGATCCCAACCTCACCACCACCATTTATCTCCTGTAGGGTTTTGGCTGAATTCCTTAACCTCTCCTGAACCCTAGTTAAAGAAAAAATGTGAATCCCACTGATTCTCCTTGTCGGCCCCCTCTAGAGATTTCTGTTTGAGTGAAGAACATCACCTTCTCCTTTTGGCACTGGAACTGCTGAGCCAGGATAACTTCTTGGGAGTGGTGAGTTCATCCATGCTTGCAGGGCTGGCTGAGATCTTCTGATATATTAGTGTCCTAGGCCTGCTGTAATAAACTACCACAAACTGGGTGGTTTAAACAACAAAAATTTATTCTCTCTCAGTTGTGGAGGCCAGAATTATGAAATCAAGATGTCACAGGCTTGGTCTTTTCTGTGGACTGGGAGGGAGAATCTGGTCCATGTTTCTCCTCTAGCTTCTGAAGGTTTATTGTCAATCTTCTTCAACATTCCTTGGCTTGTAGTTGTATCACCCTGAACTCTTTCATCTTCACATGACCTTCTTGTGTGCAAGTTTCTGTGTCCAAATTCCCCATTTTTATAAAGATACCAGTTATATTTGCTTAGGGCTCACCCTAAGAACCTCATTTTTAACTTGATTACTTCTGTTAAAACCGTATCTCCAAATAGGTCACACCTAAGGCAACAGGAGTCAGGACTTCAACATATATACATATACACAATTCAACCCATAACATTGGGTCAGTTAGGATATGCTATTCCAGCCTGTAGAAGCTCAGAGTCTGAGCAGTGTGATGCTTGAGCATACTTGGAAACAGTAAGCCCCACATATGCCTGTCCTGGTGTTTCCCAGAGATTGTCTCAGGCTTCTTATGCCATCAACCTGCAACATCTAGACAAAGAGTCCCAGCAGTTATGCTGACAGCCCTTGCCATCCTGAGCTTCTGCTGTGCCTCACTCCACCTGATGCCTCAAATCTTCAACAACCCTAATCCCATCACTCCCTCAACAGGCATCTCCTGCGTGCTGACTCCCCTGGCTCACTGCCCTAATCCTCTTCAAGATTTTTTCCACCTGGGTATTTTTCAATACCCAGAACACTGAACTTAAAGGGGTCTTTTATTTTTTTTAAGTTTTTCTTTCCTAAGCAGGAGAAGACACCATATTTCAATGACAAATATGTCTATCCCTTGCTTAGGAATTTTAAAGGGAAAAAAAAAAAAACAATTCTCACAAAGCAGACAGGAATAGCCACTTAATGATTCAGTGGTTGTCTTGGTGCACATGCCTCCCTCTCAGTTAATTCTTTTACACTAACAACTGCTCTGGGCACCATAAATTATATACCTGTTTTGACTAAGAGGAGTTGCGTGACAAGTGGTAGGGGTTATCAAAATCGAGTCAACATTACAAGGGCTGTCAGTGTGATAGACAGAAAGGCAAGGTGTAATCCTAATGTCTCTCTGATGAAATATATACAGAGGCTTAACCTAATCCCTGAAGGAATGACAGGGAAAATAAGGTGAAAGAACAATTAGCCTCTTTCCATATAATCCTGAACTTATTGGTTGGCTGCTTTCATTTCTTCCATTGCCTGACTCACCAAGTAGGAGCCAGGAAGTGACAGAAACCAGTGCTTTCTCAGCAGAGCCATCAGATACTTTCTGGTGGACAATCTACCTGCCTTTCACTGGATTTTTAAAAATATGTCATATCTACCCACACCCTTTCTTTTCTTTTAGAGAGTTGAAAAATCAGCACATTTGTCTCCATTTTTTTCTAAGTGGGAGAAAGTAGTTATTTGAAGAGAAGCATTATTTCTTTCTAATGTCATCCATAAGTTACTAAGTGCCCCCTTTGTGTTAACCCCTTGTTATGTATTGTGGAAAATATGAGGGAAAGAAAGTAATATTCTTTGGCTTCTCAGAGTTCAGAGTCTAGTGTAGGGGAGAAAATAGATAAAACTCTACTTTAGTAAAAGAAAGTCTAAATATTGCTGCTATTTTTCATATGTGATCAAATTACCTCTTCCCTTTAATAGTAATGTTTTTGGAGTTTATTCAGCTCTAGGTATGGATGTGTACTAGGCATTCATCTCTCTGGAGTCTTTCATTTAGCATCCTTTGTAAACAATGGGATATAGTTAAAAGTATACTGGTCAGGGTTCATAATAGCATCTGCAGTACTATTTAAGGGCTGAGACCAGGAATAAGTAAGTATATGGCTTGAGTCATACTGTTATGTTGCAGTGAGATTATGTGCCCACAATGGGAAGTTGGCTAAAAGTCAATGATACTGAAGATGGTAAAAGATTATGACCAGGTTGAGAGAGTCACTTGGTAGTTTTTAGAAAAAAATGTTTCCTTTCTGCAATGGCAGTGATGTTCACAGTGCTCAAATGTACTAGCGACTCTTCCTAACCAACTTCTCCATATAACTCTGCTATCTTTGCTCACATATGTCATTTCCCCTAACCAACTTCAATTAAATTTAACTTAATAAAGGTTGATAGTAATTATTATTACTGTAAAAACGAATCTTTTATTTTCCCATAGTGATTTTATTTTTTTTTTCTAAACCAGTTTCACACATATTAACTAATTTAATCTTTACCATCTTCATGTGCCCAGCCAGGTGTGAGGCACTGTGAGAATGCAAGAAACAAAGCTTTGCACATCTCCTGATTTGTTGGGGAGCTCCCTCCCATTGCTTTCCCAAGTCATTGTGATCAAACTCATCAGGCCTGAAGCCATCTGACACAGTCACCAGAGAGGAGATCTGGCTTCTTTCTGGGAGGAGAACATGGAAATCTGTTGCTCTGTCCAGCCTGACCCTATTGTCATCACTCCATCACAGTCAACAATTGACCCAGTTCCCAGGCTGCTCCCAGCCTCTGGGATTATGGAGCTGATATTCCTCCTTTCTAGATGATCTCCATCTTTTTGTTTACAATTCTCACCTCATCCTGGTCTGCTATCTGCACTTTCCCAGAACGTCTCCAGATTCCTTTGCATTGCCTTTTGGCTCTCAGCTGGGTTTGCAACTCCTCCCAATTTAGCAACATCTGAAAATTTAATTAGCAGGAGGTTGTCTCCCTCTTCCACATAATTAATGAAGATGTTAAAATAAAACTGGATTAAGAATTTATTACATTATAATTTGCAAATCATTGCCACAGTTACTAGATAAGCTCTAACAAGGCAGGAGGGAGCAACTTGATAGAGCCAAGGGTATCTAAGCCATTGTGGTCTTTAACTCAAAGCCAAAGGCAGTATGGTACAAGGGGAAGAGTTTAGGTTGAGAGTCAAGAACCAGGATACTTACTGGGAATCTGGTGCTAACTGGGAGAAACTGCCACATTGTATTCCATCCCTAACCCCCAAGGTACAGGCAGAAGGACAAGAGAATTTCTGCTCAAATGACCAAGGAGTCAAGGAGACTCTCATGTGAAAATGGAATCCAGGCAGTGATCCATTCAAAAGGGAGAAAATGAGGAATGGAGATGGAAACATGAATCTCTTATTGAATATTATAATACTAGTAAGAACAAGCCTTTCTTAAAGAGTGAACCAATAGTATTAGGTCAAATAATAAGACCCCAGGAAGTGCCTACTCCTAAATACCTATTCTTGGCTAACGAAAACAATCAACTCTAGACAAAAATTGTCAGTCATGAAAGAAGGAGAGTTTCTAACATTTAAAAGTAATAGACAGTGAGAAAAATTCTATACCTAATTTTATCTCAGACCATTCGCAACAAATCCCATCTTTGTTTTTACCTTATGCTGTCCTTCGTCTCCTTCAGCTTGGCTCTTCTTGGGCTACTCAATCCCATGTCTTTCCAGCAGTAACCAAGAAAGGCTCCTCATCTGCTCCAGCATTCAGGTCAATTCCACACATGGCCCCTGTGATGTTTCTGGTCCAGGCAGCTCTATCTTCCATCTTGGAGCTGCCATCTCCTCTCTGCTGGCCATGCCCACGCAGCAGAGAGCAAAGCTAGGAACAAAATTAAGTGCATTTATGAAGGACAGGCACAAAATAGATTTTTGAAGGAGTTATTAGTGTATTTAGAACAATCTTAGCTTCACAGAGCAAATATTAAAGAGTTACTGCTATGGTATGAATGTTTGTGTCCCTTCAAAATTCATATGTTGGAAACCTAACCCCCAAGGTGATGGTATTAGGAGGTGATTAGAGGGCTGGCAGAACTACCATCTGAGGATCCAAGGAAAAGTCTTCCACCCAGAGGAGAGCTCTCACCCAACCATGCTGGCACCCTTATCTTGGACTTCCAGCCTCCAGAACTGTGAAAAATAAGTTTCTGTTGTTTATAAGTTACCCAGTCTCTGGTTTTGTTATGGCAGCCCAAACAGACTAGTAGGTAGTCATTCTTGTGGACTTTTTTTAGAAACTAAATATTAAAGAATATAACTCATGAGTCTGGTTTTATTCCAAAGTCCTTTTGTTATGTCCAACATATAGTGATGTAAATTAGAATTGGCAACTCATGCAAGATTTGAATGCTTTGTTGGCCCAATATTGCAAATTTCAGATGAAGTTTGGTATCAGATACATTAATTTCTATGTTTGAGCCTTTTATAGTTCTTTACATCAATGTATTGGAAAGGCAAAGCCTATTTTGTTAAAAAAAAAAAAAAAGAAAGAAAGAAAGAAAATAAAATACAAAGTAGTGACTCACTCAAGGGAATACCTTGAAACTGGTATAATTTATAAAACAAAATACCCTTAATATGACAGCAGTCAATTTAGCCTGACATAAAAGAGGGTCTGTGTTTTCTTTCATTTATATTTTTATGATATGTAATGTCTTTATAATTTCACCACTCCACATCAAACCTGCCAACTGCTGAGTGCCTAAATAAGTAGCATGTGAAGAAAATGAATGAATTGCTAAATGTCCCATTACGTCCACAGAGAATATCCTTCTATTTGGAGTCAGGAATCTTAAATTGAGATGACAAATGAATGGTTTTCACTCCAGTGGAGGGAGAGTTTTGGGAACTTTATTACATTCAGCATTTTAACAGAATAAGGGGGGACTAGAGAGAGAAATGAAGTTTTAAAAAATGATAAGTATTGTTGGTATCTGAGCTCTGGCTCTAAACGTCAGTTCCTCTGTGAGACAGAGTGATGGGGACAGTAGGGGGCATAGCACATGCATAAAACTCCAGGGAGATGGAGAGGAGAGCCTGTCACTGGTGTGATTTCTCTAGCACAAAGAAGCTATTTGGAGAATCTTAACAAGTTCCAACGTGTTTGGCCCAACACATTAGAACTGACATCAAAAATTGAAAAGCAAAGAATGTGTGGAGCTGGTTAAAGGAAATCACAATAATCAGCAGCTCTATAGGGCACTTAACCATAGACACCCAGGGAGGCCCAAGGCAAAGGATAAGAAATAGCAGAAGGCTGGTGACTGCAGCATCACCCAGGAGTTCATTGACTTTAAAAATCTACCCAACATTGCAGAGGAAAATAGGATGAGCACTATAGAGAATACTGTACAACTACTGATCTGTGTGTACTGTCTGCACACTAGTTGAAAAGGAATCCTTTAGTAAAAGTCCACTTTCACAGGCCCTCATTCATTCATTCTTAAATTCTCGATATTTAAAACTTGTTTTTCATGTTCCAGATCCCATCCAATCTGTCTCATCTCCCTTTCTCTCACCATCTGCAAACTCCCATATAGACTTCCACTCAGCATGGCACTTTGTGCCACACTTGATGATGGAGGAGGAATGGGCACACTAGAGCCGTAGTGGCCTCCAAATCAGGAAGCAGGGCGTCCACAGGGGAAGGCATTTAACTTACTGGTCTTTAAGTAAACAACTGACTAAGAGCACACAACCAAAATATGCCAGATGTACTTTACTTTGAGCATTGTAATCCCATTACAGGTGATCAATTAGCCATCAAGTTAATTATTTACTCCCTTAATGAGGTTGACTTGAAAATTTTTGACTATGGGGGAATATATGTGTGATGTACATGCAGTCAGAGCATGATGGGAAGATGGTTGCCTTCCTCTCTGTACCTGTTAGGTTCTATATTTTAGACAAAATAGTTCATAGCCAGATGGGGAAAATAAAACCTAAGAAATTCTAAGGTTCATCTTCTATGTAAATAGAGAGTAGTATTTTACTCTGTTAACTGGGAAAATATTCACTGCATGTGACAAATATGGTTTTAAACTTGTAACATAATGTAAATCAGAACACAAACTTTGGAACTTGAAAACTCTTCTTTTAAGACAAAATAATCAACAGACTGTTCCACTCTGGCCTCAGTTTTCTAACTATAGGAACAAATGGGTTGGATTACATAATTTCTAAATTCCCATACAGTCTAATATTGTGTGGTCTTTAACAATACAAATAGTAATGCCACAACTACATAATAATGTCACATTGGCAGCAACAATCTTATCAAGAACCATTTGCTAAACACTTTCAAAGCACCAGACAATATGCTAAGTGGCTTATGGACTTTACCCCATTTAATCCTTGCAATAACTTTATGAAGGAAGAATGAGTATTCCCATTTTTATAGATGAAGACAAAAAAAGTTTCCCAGTATATAATTTTGGGATGCCAGGATTGGACTTCTAACTTACATTGAACCCCAAATCCTGTGTTCTTAATTTAAAAACATGTTATCTGGCATTTTAAGTTTCCTTATCATGGTGGGAGGAGAAGATAGGCTACAACAGACTGAGAAGTAGAAATGTTTTCACTATGTATTTACAATATTATTGAAGAGAAAAGACTCACATGGGGAGGAAATAACTGTACAGTTTGGTATGTGTGTAAGTGCCAGGCTGAACAGATCAGTCAATAAGAACTACAGAATTTAAAGAAGGGACAATCATTATTAGTTAGATACTAGCAAGAAGCCTAGTTGAAAAGGTCTTTGTGTCATTAGGCTTTCAAAGGAGAGGCTACAAGGCAGACAGAAAGACTGGGAAAGATATTTCTGGTGGGGAAAAGTGCATTAGCAAAAGCAAACACTGGAAGTATTGTAGCATGAATGAGACACAACAAAGAAACAAGTTGACTTTATCCAGTTTAGAGGAAACTCACAAAGCTGATATTTTGCAAAAATAAAAATAAAAAATAAGTTAGTATATATTTTTTGAAATGGAGAATTCAGAGACAACAAATTCATTGTGAGTTATGATTAATTCATTTACTTTTGCAAAATGTGATCAGCACTTCTGGACCTACAATATTATGTTGGATTGGTCCTTTCAAAGGTATAATTGACAGACCACATGCACTAGGATCAACCAGGGCCTCTTGTTAAAAATGCAGATTGACTGGTTCTCACTACAGACCCACTGAATCAGAATCTTTGCAAAATGAGCCCAGGAATTTGGATGTCCAAATGCTTTTCAAAATATTAAGATACTTCACTGAGGTATAACTTTCATAAAATAAAATGCACAGATCTTAAGTATTTATTTTGATAAATTTTGACAAAAATATGCACCCATGTAGCCTTTGTACCAGTCAAGAATACACAACATTTCTAGCACCCTAGAAAGTTACTTGTGCCCCTTTGCAATCAATCCCTCACTGCTCCAGGTAACCACTGATCTGATTTCCAATCTCCATAGGCTACTTTTAATTGTTCTAGAACTTCATATAAATGGGGTCACACAGGATGTACTTTTTTGCATGGACTTTTCCCTTTCAACGTCAAGTCTATGAGAGCCATCTTGTTGTGGGCATCTGCAGTTTGTTCATTTTTGATGCTGAGTAGTATCCCAATATATGAAAATACTATAATTTGTTTATCCATGGTCTTACTGATAGACATTTGAGTGGTTTCTAATTTTTGGCTGTTGTGAATAAAACCATTGTGAATATAATTATATGTCATTTCATAAACAAATGTTTTTATTCCTCTTGGATAAATAATTAGGAGTAGATTCACTGAGTCATAGAGTAGGTGTATATTTAGCTTTAAAATAAAAATGACCAATCAGTTTTTTTCAAGTGATTGTACAATCATTTGATATTCCCACCACCTATGTATGAAAGTTCTGGTTCCTCCATATTTCACTTGATATTTTCAAGCTTTATTGTTTCATCCACTCAAGGTCAATCTATATTTTTATGGTTAGTGCTTTTTGTGTCACAAGGTTCAAAGATTTTCAGTACCTTCATTATAATAATTCCTAACTTTCATGTAAGTTCTTCTTTGACTCATGGGTTATTTAAAGATGTCCTCTTTAATTTCAAATATTTAGGAAGGTTTCTGTATATCATAATATCATTGATTTTCAATTTAATTCCATTGCAGTCAGAATAAATATTTTGTAAGATTTCAATTTCTTGAAATTTATGAGATGCATTTTATGGATCGATATATGATCTAGCTTTATAAATGTTCCATGTGCACTTGAAAATAATGTGTATTCCGCAGTTGTTGGGTACGGTATTCTGTTAATGTCAATTAGGTCAAGTTGGTTGATAATGTTTAGATTCTCTATATCCTAAATGAATTTTTGCTTATTCACTCTATTGACTACTGAGAAGTATTAACAATTCATCTATGATTGCATGATTTATATATGTATATATACCATTCAACCTGTTTACATTTAAATGATGTCTTATAGACAGTATATATATATTTTCCAGTTGATAATTTCTGCATTTTAATTTGAGTGTTTAGTCTATTTTCATTAATGTAATTATTTATATGTTTAGATTTAAATCTATCACCTTGCTATTTATTTTCTATTCACTTCTCTGTTTTGTTTTGGTTTACTTTTTTCTATTTTGGAAGGTTAATTGAATAGTTTTAGTATTCTATTTTATTTAGTATCCTATTTTATTTCCTCTACTGGCTTTCTAGCTATACTCCTTTTTATTATTACTTTTCCTTGTTGCTCTAGGAATTGCAATATGTATCCTTAATTTATCAGAGTATCCTTAGAATTAATGTTTTACCAGTTCACACAACACACTTCCAACTTCACAAATGTAAGAACATCAAATCAGTTCACTTTTATTACTCCACCAATTGTAGTAATATTATTGTCACATATTTTATTTATACATATGTTTTTACTGCACCTTACAATAATGTCATTTTTGCTTTAAAGAGTTTATTTACCTTTTTAAAGATGCAGATGTAGAGAATGGACTTGAGGACACAGGGAGGGGGAAGAGTAAGCTTTGATGAAGTGAGAGAGTGGCACTGACATATATACACTACCAAATGTAAAATAGATAGCTAGTGGGAAGCAGCTGCATAGCACAGGGAGATTAGCTCTGTGTTTTGTGTCCCTCTAGCAAGGTGGGATAGGGAGGCTGAGAGGGAGACGCAAGAGGGAGGGGATATGGAGATATATGTATACATATAGTTGATACACTTTGTTATACAGCAGAAACTAACACACTATTGTAAAGCAATTATACTCCAATAAAGATGTTTTTTAAAAAAAGAGTTTACCTTTTAAAGAAATTAACTGAAGAAACTTTTAAAGTTAGTCTTTTATATTAACTTGCATATTTATCCTTTTTAGTGCTTTTCATTCCTTTTGTAAAAGCAAATTACCATCTGACATCATTTCCTGTCAACTTGATGAATTTCCCTTAAAACTTCTTAGTGTGCAGGTCTGCTAGCAACAAATTTTCTCAGCTTTCATTTTTCTGTAAATGTGTATTTCACTCTCATTTTTAAGGATACTTTCACCGCATGTAGATTCTGGTTTAGAGAATTTTTTGTTTTGTTTTTTTTTCTTTCAGATCTTTAAAGATGATAATTCCATTGTCTTCTGGCCTTCATTGTTTTTCACAAAAAATCAACCATCATTCATATTCCACTGCATATAATGTATTTTTTTTTCCCAACAATTTTAAATATGTTCTCTTTATCTCTCTGTCTTTGGTTTTCAGCAATTTGACTATGATGTGCCTAAGTTTTGTATTCTTTGTATTTACTCTCCTGCAGCTTTTTATTACAAATGTAGATGACCAATTCCCACTTCAGACCCATTGTATCAAATTTTCTAGTAATGTAACAAGGATCTAAATTTCTAAACACTCCTTAAATTATTTTTGTGGACACTGAAGATTAGAGAATCACTAAACTACAGTAATAAAACTAATTGCTATCCTGAAGAAATTTAAGATATTTTATAGAGCTTAGATATATACTCAAAATGTATATTATTAAGATATAAAAATATGCCATATCAGTAGAGATGACTTGTTATGGAAATTCAGGAAAAAAAAGAAAATTACATGATAAGAAGCAGAAGCTTTTGGGAAGGCATAGCCTTTAAGTAGAACTTAAAAGGTGAGTGATATTTTTATTTGGAAAGTTGGATGAGAATGTCCCCAGTTTAAGTGGGCACCTTTAAACACTATCAGGAAAAATAATTTTACCACCCCAGCACTAATTTTGAAACCTCTATTGCTGACAGAAAATAACTATCAGGAAAAATAATTTTAAACACTATCAGGAAAAATAATTTTACAACCCCAACACTAATTTTGAAACCTCTATTGCTGACAGAAAATAAGGGTGAGAGGCCAAGGTCAGGGAATATTTCTAACAGACTTAAATAGAAGGTCTCTGATATTTCAATATTTAATATAGAGCTGTACCCACACACACAACATGTGATAATCCCACACTGAGGAGAAAAAAGAGACCTGGAATGTTTTCCAGCCCATTAACAAAGTGCAATAGCTTCTTATTTTTTTAATGTAACATAACCTGGATGTCAGGTTGCATTAAGATGCCTTGGGTTACGATGACATAAATAGTTCAACATAATGAAACATGACACTGAGAAATATGGGCATCGATCTGTGGCACTAATTTAAAGACTCACTGGGTTTTGCCTTGATCTGTTTTTATGTCCTCAACCAAGAAATGACACATGGATAATGGGTATTGTCTGCTTTGTTGTTCCCTGGACAGGACCCATAGAAGAGTTTTTCCATTATTGACACATCGTTGGTATTGACAGGAGGGTTATCATATTCTCTTTCTCATGGACTCTTGTCAAATGGTCATAACTTAGGCAGACAAGAACAGAATCATTCTAAAGACAGTTTTCAGGAAAATGGATTCCAACTGCATCTTCCTCACACTTTCAGTCTGCATTATAGAGCTGAAATTTAATCTTAATTTATTCACATAATCAATAAACTATAGTACTAGGCTAGGGGCTAGGGATACAAAGATGACTAAGACCTGATTTCATAGTCTTGTCCAGCATTTATTAAAATATATTTTTCAGAGTTCTTCCTTGATGTAGCCATAAAATCTCTGTGTTTTGGAAATACAGATAAACACATAGCAGAGATTTGGGGGCAAAACTGGAGATTGAACTGATTCAGAAATGCCTGCCTCCCACCCATGCTGGAGCAGTGTAGTCACAGGTCTCAGCTCTGTGAGAACTGGAATTGAGCTGCCTGTAAAACCTGGGAGTTGTCAAGCATTCTCCTATCCATTAAACAGAGACTAGAGGATTCCACCCATCAGCCTGGGGAAATAACAAGGAATCTTTTTATTTCCCTGATGCTATGGGTATGATCACTCAAAATATTTTGGATACTGAAGCCTGCTCCAAATGTAGCTGTGAGTTCCAAATTTATTCATGTGGAATAGAGACCCAAATTGGGAATAAACATAAAGTTGGCCTATAACTTGTGAAGCCTCAAAAGTGGCAAAAGAATACTCTGTTGTTAAAGGATTTTTCCAAGGTACAGAAACTGCTGGACTCCAACAGAAAATAAATTATGCTGATTATAGATAATAATAATAATAATAAATTACAAGCCATTTTAAGAAACAAATCTCCATGAGAGAGAAAGAACACACATAATCACACCAATAACAAAAAAGGAGAGATTGCTTAAAACTCTTTTAAAAGATTTTAAAATAAGAATATTAAAATGGCTTTATAAATCCAATTTAACGTTTTCTTCATGTTAGTGCTTTCTGTGTCATGTTTAACAAATTTTTGTCTATTACAAGGTTATAAATATATTTTCCTATGTTTTCTTCTAGAAACATTGTTTTAATTTTCATATTAGTCATAGAGTAGAAGATATTTTTAATACATATACTGACAAAAATTTCCTATCCAGAATATATTAAGAATACCTATAAATCAATAAGAGAAAGACAGACAATCCAATAAAATAGTAGGCAAAAATCTTGAACAGGAACTTCACCAAAAAAGGATATCAAACTGACCAATGGATATTTGAAAAAATGTTCACCATCATTAGTTATAACCTAAATGAAAATTTAAAACACTATGAGATACCACTGCACACCCAGCAGAATGTCTAAAATTATAAAGGCTGTTAATACCAAGGATTGGCAAGGATGTGAAGCAACTAGAATTTTTATACAATGATGAGTTTGATTGCATATTGTTATGCCCACTTCAGAAAATAATTTTGCAGAAATGATTAAAGCTAAACACATGTATAACTTATGACCAGCAATTCAATATATAGGTATATAACTAAATGTAATATACTTATGTCTACCTAAAACATACAGTTATAAAAGCTGTTGACATAAAGGGAAGCTCAGTGAAAGGTTTATGGGAACTTTACTATTTTTGCAACATTTCTATAATTCTAAAATTACCTAAAATTAAACAAAATTAACTGTTTTAAAAATACCAGACAGAAGTAATATAAACTTAAGATTCCATTTGTATGGAATTCAACAAGAGTAATCAATGGCTATAGAGAATCCTTTAGGGGAACATTGACTCAGAAGGGACTAAAGGAGCCTTCTCTGGTACTGGAAATGTTTTATACCTTTTTCTAGGTGGTGTTTATATAGTATTTGTATAAAGAAAATGAAAAAAAAGAAACAGGGCTGAAAACTTAAACTTGACACAAATAGAATTCATTTATTTGTAAAGATATAATGAATGTAAAGATGTAATGAGATAGGAATTATGAAAAAAATTGTAAGACAGATGAAACACAGAGTAAAAAATTCCATATATATCTTCTAGGGGTTCAGAAGGGGAACAGTAGTACTCCAAGATATAATGTCTGGGACAGATACCTAATTTAATAAAAGATGTCTTTCAATTCAAAGACCACACTGAGTTTTAAATAGAGTAAATTAAATCTACACCTAGTTCCAGTGTGATGAAAGGACAAAGTATCAGAGGAAAAAAATCTTAAAAATTACCAGAATTAAAACTCTCACTATTAGAGTGGGAATTTACAGATTAGCAAGGGTGGCTAGCATAATCCATGTAGCAATGGATTCGAGTTGGGGATATCAGTATGAGCTCATCTTTAACTTAATTTAGATACAGATGATTACATATAGAAATATCTGTTGATATGTGTATATACAAAGGTTAATATTCACACATATGTTTCTTTGCTGTCAGCTTAGAGAGCCTAAGAGAAAAAAACATTCTAATAGTAACAAGCAAATCTGGTGCCCAAATCTTGGTCTTTAATACCATCTCTAATAAAAGGAACAAGGAAGGGTCTTGGAGAAATGGCTGATTCTAGGATTGGAGCAAGAGGTATAAGGGTGAGCACTAAACATTTTATAGTACTGGAA
Source organism: Balaenoptera acutorostrata (assembly GCF_949987535.1). NCBI lineage: Eukaryota > Metazoa > Chordata > Mammalia > Artiodactyla > Balaenopteridae > Balaenoptera > Balaenoptera acutorostrata. The sequence continues at coordinate 40,061,824 of NC_080076.1, forward strand.
AGTAAGGAGAAAAAAGCCAAAATCCCACAATGTTGGGCTTATGCCAAAGGAGCACAGAAGCCCACTGGCCAAAGCTGGAATATATAGAGCAACAAAATAAATAGAGTAGTGTTGAATTATAACTCAAAGCATAAAATAAATATCCATGAGTCCATACTGATAAAAATGGTTGAATAAACTAATATATGGGGAGAAGAGTCACATTTCCAGTACAGAAGAATTCCAAGTAATTTATGTAGATGGTTCACCTTCAAGGAAGGAAAGCATAACTCCCCACTCTTAAGATGTGGGCTGCACATAATGGCTTCTTTCCAAATAATAAGTCTGGAAAGGAGGAAAGAGTGACTTTACAGTGGAGAAATCTGACAAACACTACCTCAACCAGGTGATCAAGGTCAACATCAACAGTCATAAATCACAGTCAGAATACATAGCCCTGATATGATGTGATGAAAATAGTACTTTACCTCTGTGGTTTCCCTCCCCAAAACCCATATTACCAGTTCTATCATGAGGAAAATATCAGACAATTTCTAGTAATGGGGCATCCTATACAATATCTGATCAGTACTCCTCAAAGTTGTCAAGGTCATCAAAAACAAGGGATGTCTGAGAATCTGCCTGTCAAGGAAACATAATGACTAAATGTAATGTATTATCCTGAACGGGATCTTGGAAAAGAAAATGAACATTAGGTAAAAACTACAATAATCTGAACAGACTATGGACTTTAGTTAATGGTAATGTGTTGATATGGGTTCATTAATTGTAACAAATGTGTCAAACTAATGTAAGATATTAATAAAAAGGAGATGTGGGTGTAAGGTTATGGGAACTCCCTGTACTATATTCTCAATTTTTCTGTAAATCTAGAACTTTTCTAAAAAATAAAATATATTTTAAAAATACCACCTATAGAGGAATCCCAGTTAGAATGACAGCAAAGTTGACAATAATAGCTATTAGTGGTGATAGAAGATTGATTAACTCAAAGGGATTGATCAAATAAATATATTGAAGGTAATGGATACAGAGTTTCCCACTTTTAGGGAAGACAACTATAAATATATAGAAAAAGCATAAATAAGAATGAAGTCTATGGCATTGGATTAGAATTGGATATAGCAGTATAAATTCACGGTTTTAGAAATAGGTAAATGACATCAATAAGGAAAGAGAGAGAGATATCTAAATGTATGTGTTTACTCACCCACTTCCCCTCCACACATACACATATTCTTTAGCTTGATCCACTTAGAGGGCCTGAAATAAGTGACATCCCAATAAGAATGAGCACACCTGTAATCCAGATCTGGTTTTCTAAATGCTGCTGCCCACTAAAATAAACCAATGTTCCTTGAAGAAACTGCTGATTCCAAGGCTTGGACAGTATAAGATGAAACTGAAACACCTTGTGACTGAAAGCAGGAATATGCTCAAAGAATGATGGGGATGTGTCAAAAGAACAGAGTCCTATTTCTAAGGTTCTTCCACTGACTTTGTCCAGGATAATTTCAGCATCAAAATAAGTAATGATAGTATCTGATCATAATCCATTGAATAAAATTAAGAAGGCATGAATATAAAAATATGAATGAATTCATTGGAAGTTCATTGATTAATGAGTATTTTCAGTCTACATGAAATTCTTAATAATTTTAAAAAGAAAAAGAATAACTTTTTATCATGGAGAAGCCAGACAGACACCAGGCTTTGTCAAGTGATTAAAGTAAATATTACCAGTAATGAGACAAATCAAAATGGTGCCACTTGTTATGAAGCAATGAGCAGAACACCACATTTCTCTGTGACTTTTCTGCCAAAGATATAAAATCTAGATCTAATCACGAGGAACATCAGGCGAACCCAAATTGAAGGACATTCTTCAAAATAACTGGCCAGTAGTCTTCAAAAGTGTCAAGATAATGAATGTCATGGAAATAATTGAGGAACTTAGTTTGGAAGAAGCTAAATAGACAGGACTGCTAAATGCAACAAGTGACTCTGAACTGAATCCTTTTGCTATCAGTGATATTATAAGGATCCTTGCAGAAAAGTGAAAGGTTATGAAGATTAGATGAAATAATGTACCAATGTTATTTTTCTGACTTTGATGGTTGTATTATGTAGGAAAATGTCCTTTTTTTTTTTTTGAAGAAATGAATTCTGAAGCATTTAGGAGTGATGGAACATCCCACCAGCGACTCACGAAGAAATGGTTCAAAGAATAAAAAGTTATTTGTATTGCTAATGAAGGTTTTTTAAGTTTCTTTTAGAATAAAGATTTTAAAAAAATAAGTGAGAGCATCTCTGAGAGGCTGCAACCTGTCCCTCTGAACCTACTGCCCGACACTGCACAGACCTACCCTCAAACCAGCTATAACCAGTATCAGCATGATGCCCAGCAGTAAAACCAGTATTATCAGAACCAGAGCCAGTGGCCCCATACTGCGGGAGTACTCTGGGCACTCACCAGGTGACACAAGTACAAAGTAACCAGTGTACCCCAGAGGCCCCGGCACCCCCACAGGCATCTTCCACCCACACCGGTCCTGTGGTGCTGAAAGACCATCCCAGGGCTGTTTCCTTGCCCAGCCTGCCTCCAGCCCACTGCCTCCTTTCTGAGGGGCTTCTCCCTTCCACGCAGAGTCAGGCATTTTTCTCTGGATTCAAACTGGCAACAGTGGCTTTTTATTTTCTGTTTGCCCCCACCCCTCTTCCTCCCTACTTCCTTTTTGGCTCAGGAATCCTTCCCTCTCCCTTGGTCCTACGTGGCTGAGGGGAGGGCCCCATCCTGTTCATTCATCCCAGCCCTCCTCCAGCCCCTCAGCTCCTCAGATCTCATGCAGTTGGTTGGAAATTCTTCCAAGAGCTGTTTTACTGTCTGCTTTTCAGGATTAAAATAATAATGAACTTTTAAAAAAAAAAACCCACAAGTTTAAAAATCAAACCGCAGAGCGAGGAAGCAATGACATATTTTTTGATAATTACATTTTTTGTTAATTTTTATAACTCATCCATTTTTACTGTGAATCAGCTATTGATATTTCATCAAGATAACTATTTCTTTGCTGAGTTCAGGTGACTGAAGTAAAGCCATGTCTTGGAAACAAAACAAAACACACCTAAAACAAAACAGTACAATCATCTTTAACATAACTTTTTACATAATGTCTCAGTTCCCTGTAACTTTGCACACAAACTTCTGTGTTGAATTGAATTTTAACTGCTTTTTGTAGTATTTGGAGAAAGTGTGACTATTGAATTTGAAACCTTTAAAGAAGAAAATATGAGAGCAAAATAAATTTTTTTTCTGGCAAAGACTACAGGGTTTTATTATAAGCAAACTCTCCCTCTATGAGAGAGCTCTTAAAAGACAGACTTTGTATATCAATGGAGAGAGACTGGGGGGAAGCTAGGCTTTGCTAATAAGAAAAGTCGTGGGTAGCTGGAGCTTGGCCCCATGTCCTCTGCACTCCAGATCCAGCTGCCCTCAGAGCAAAGTCAGTGATTCAGCTCGGCAGCAACACACTTCACTTTTGCTCACAGTTCATTGGCCAAAACAAGCTTCCCATCCAGGAGGGAGGGAAGTATAATTCTATGACAGGAAAGACAGTCAATATTTTGAATATATCTCCCACAGCTTGATAAGAGGAAGGAGTGGCATGCAAGGAAAATATCAAATAATTAATATAGCAAGCATGATTTTGCATTAAAAGTATTGCCAGAAAATAATGAAAAATGTGAATTGGGGTTTTAGAAATAAGGCAAGAAATATAAGACAATGGAAAGTGAAGGAGACATGAGTTTTAAAGATTCAAGGTCTTCATACATTTTGGTTTAAGAATAAGAGTAAGATTAACTTTTAATTATCTTGGGTAAATGTGCATTTCAGACACAGCCATTAAGAACAAAAATATAGCGAATTCCCTGGCAGTCTTGTGGTTAAGACTCTGTGCTTTCACTGCTGTGGCCTGGGTTCAATCCCTGGTGGTATAATGTATACATTTTTATTTCAGTTGATTAAAAATGGAGTATAAAGAAATCATGTCTAACCCAATAGAAGTCAGAGTAGTAGATTAAAAAAATATAAATTAAGATAAACATAGTAAAGTGAAAAATGCCATATAAGATAACAGAAGCAAGTTTAAATATTCAAACCCCAGCTATGGACCAAAAGATTTCCCTATTTACCATCAACATAGAGGCCAATATTTAAAGTGGAGGTAGACCCTTAACCTGGGTCAGGTTGCCTGCAGACTTTGAGAAACCTCGGAAGTTTTGCTCTAGCTCAAGGATTTTCACCAGTAACACAGACAGCCCCAAAACTCTTAATAAAATGTGTCATTTGTAATTTTAAGAGTTGTAGCATGAATTCAAGCCAGGTGCAATTTGTTTACAGAGCAATCTTACAGAGGCTTTTATCTAAATGTTTATGGTGCTTAAATGACACACAAAGGCATAATACTTAATTTAAAAAAAAAAAGCTAAGAAACTATGAAAGAAACTTAGGAGTGAAGCAAGAGCAAAAAGACAAAAAAGAAAAATGTAAAAAACCTTAAAAACTTAATTTTTGAAATTTAAATTATGTTTAAAATTCTACTCTGGGCATTAGTGAATTAGAATTAAGAATTTAAAGATAATTAAGAGAAATAAGGATTTTTCTAAAAAAAGTCATTGAGGCCCTGGAAAATAGGATGAAAGATTTCTAGGAAAGAATGGAAGAAAGAGTAAAGAATATTTAAGAAGGTAGTACCTGAGAATTATCCAACATTTAAGAAAACCAAAATAAAAATATCTAACGGATATTCTCAGATTTAAAAGAAACTTCAAAAGAAAGTTAAACTATGGAACAGTGTGTGTGTGTGTGTGTGTGTGTGTATTATATATATATATTTTTTAGATGAATACATGTACTCATACTATATATACTATAGATTATTATTTATTTATTCATTCATTTAAAACTTTAAAAATCTACTCCAGGCCACATAGAAGCAAAACTATAGGATATCAAGAATTAAATGACAATTTTAAAAGCTTTCAAAAATTGACAGATTACTTTTAATAAAAGGAAATGATAATTAGTATGATAACAGGTAAAATTCCCTTTAGCAACCATAGGTGCCAGAAGATAATGGAATAATATATTAGAAGTACTAAAGGAAATAACTGTAAACGTAGAATTACAGAATTGTACAGGATTGTAAAACAAAGGCATAATTTAGTCACTCAGCAGATAATCTTCTTTGTGTTTACTGTTTCACCTCCTGTCCTAGACTTTGGAATATAGCAGGAAACAAAAGAGACAAAGCCCCTTTTCTCAAGCTTCTTTTCTATGAGGACAGACAGACAATAAATATACACTACATCATGAAGTGATAAGTGCTATCAAAAAGAAAAGGCAGGATGAGGGATACAGATTGGTGATTGGAACATGTCATTTATGAAGAGGCATAAAGGAAGCCTTTTTCAAAGATATGACATTTGATGAAACACCTAAAGGAATCTAGAAGTTATCCATACAATTGTCTGAGCCAATGAATTCCAGATGGAGGACTCAAAATGCCTTTTAAAGAAGAAGAAGAGGAGGAGGAGGGTGAGGAGGGGAAGTAAAAAGAAGAACTCAAGGTTTTGGCCAGAGGAATTGATAAAATGGAGTTGTCATCTATTGTGAAGGAAAAAAAACTTCAGCAGATGCAGATTTGTACATTAAAAACTTAGAGGCTGCTTCTGTACCTGAGATATCCAATAAGACAATTAAATGAGGAATCATGTAGGCAGCTAGATATAGGAATCTGGAATCCAGGGGAAACTCTTGGAACAAGAGATACATGTCAGCATCTATTTATTAAAGCTGTGTGTCAGGTATGAATAGCAATAAAAAGAAACAACTCAGAACTGCACCCTGGGGAATGCAGGATGTACAAGTAAAAAAGTTGGAAAGAACCAATGTAGTAGCCTGCATTAACAGAGGCCAGCGAGGTTGATGGAGAACTCAGAGAGCAGTACTGTAAACATGAAATGTGGAATGTATTCCACAAAGGAAGAAGTGGTAAACTGTGTCCAATGTTGCTTATTGGTCAAAGAAGAGGAACACAAAGACATGACCATTGGATGTGGCAATGGAGGTCATTACTTAATAAGAACAGATTTGATATGTATATGTATAACTGATTCACTTTGTTGTAAAGTGGAAGCTAACACACCATTGTAAAGCAATTATACTCCAATAAAGATGTTAAAAAAAAAAAAAGGAAAGCAATGGAATCACCTTTCCTAGAAACTGTTGAAAAATACAATAAACGTTCATTTGTAAAGTTAAAAAAAAAAAAAAAAAAAAAGAACAGATTTGGTGAACTGAAAGTAACAATGACCTGACTAGGGAGGAGAAAAAGCAAACAGGATAATGTGGACAACTCTCTCCAAGAGTTTTCTTGAAAAGACAGTTTCAGTTATATAAATGCTGAGTTTATTACCCATAGACTCTAGTCATAAAAATTATTAAGGTATCCACTTCAGCCAGAAGAACATGTACTTAGAAGAAAGTCTCACAATGATAAGCACAGAAATGGTTTTTAAATATTAATAAATTTAATTAGCTATGGATTATAAATAAATTTAACCTTTATTTTAAAAAGTAAAAATAATTTCTTAAATTAATAAGATAGAGGGGAGGGCTGTTCAATGAAGAAATATGGCATGCTAAAACTGACAGAATTTTCAGAACAAATGACTACAACATAATTATAGTGGAAAATTTAAAGCATATTTTTTAGGGACTGATATATGAAAATGACAATAAATCTTTACCAGTATGGAAGTTTTGAACAAAAAAATAAAAATATTTATCTAATGGACATTTGCACAACTCTCTTCAGAAAAATAAAGATGCATGATGTTTTCAAGTGCATATAAAACATTTTTTAATTCTTCATATGTGAATAAAGTCACAAAGCTAGGTTCAGCCAATTTCAAACACTCACTATCATGAAGGATATATTCATTGATCACAGTATCACTAAATTAAAATTAAGAGGAACAAGACAATTAAAAACAAGCTCAGACTGTTTTTATGATTGCTCAACATTTTGTGGGTTAAAAAGAAAATTATGATGGAAAATATAGAATGTTTTGAAAGCAGCTTTTAGCTATAAAAGGATTAATTTAAAATTATAATGATGAAAAATAAATGAATTAACTTTCAACTCAAAAGCCTGATAAGGAAAAGAATAAAGCTTTAAAAAGTAGAAGGAAATGAAAATGATAAGATCAGAGAGTAATTAGTCATTAGTTGCACTTCTATAATGTTTATAATTAAATAGAAAAAAAAAACAAGAAATGCAGAGAACCAACAAAATTTAAAAAGTTATTTTTTGAAAAAAACTAATAAGATAAACTTCTAACTTGAACACATAAAAAATCAAAGGTAAAAAAGGCAAAAATAAACAATATTAGTAATTAATAAGAGAATTAATAAGGGATCAATAGATATATGAGATAAAAAAACAATAGACCAACATTTCCATAATTTAAATTTTAACTTATGTACATTTTATTGTTCCAAAACATTTGTTAAAATGAACATAAGATTTTTAAACATGAGAAAAAAATACATAAAAACTTTGACAATGAAATTGAAACAGAGAGAAACTATAAATACAGAAAAGTACTCTAGTGAAAATAACATGCAGATGCCAAAAATGAGATAATCAATTTATTATAAAAATTATTTTAAAGAAGGGAAAAACAGTAAAAGGACACCAATTTTTTTTTGATTATTCTAGTGTAACTTTGACACCACAGTTGGACAAGGGAGTTTCAAAAAACTTATAAACTAAATCTTTTATAAATATAGGTACAAATCTCATAAATAAAGCATTAAGACTTTGAACTTTATGTGTATTTTAAAAGATTGCATCATTACCAGGTAGCATTTTACTGAGAATTCAGGATTATCTCAAAATCAGAAACATCAGTTTATCATTTATTGACAGATTAAAGGAAGAAATAATATGAAAAACCAATCAATGCAGGAAAATCATTAGTTCATTCAAATTTTTAAATTCTTAAGTTAACTTAGAATACTTAAGTAGGGACATCCTTAAACTGATAAAGGATATCTATCAAAGCTTCCAACAAACATCAAACTTAATTGTGAAAGTTTAGAATCACTTTCATGGATGTTAGGGAAAAAAATAAAGAAGCATGTTATCATATTGTCATTCAACATTGTACCAGAACACCATACCAATTCAATATGACGAGAACAGACGTAAGAAGTGTAAGAATTAAAAAGAAAGTGGGGGAGACCTTCAAGATGGTGGAGGACTGAGACGTGGAGATCGCCTTCCTCCCCACAAATACATCAGAAATACATCTACATGTGGAACAACTCTTACAGAACACATACTGAATGCTGGCAGAAAAACTCAGACTTCCCAAAAGGCAAGAAACTCCTCACATACCAGGGTAGGGCAAAAGAAAAAAGAAAAAACAGAGACAAAAGAATAGGGACAGGACCTGCACCACAGGGAGGGAGCTGTGTAGGAGGAAAAGTTTCCACAAACTAGGAAGCCCCTTCACTGGCGGAGACGGGGGTTGGCAGGGTGGGGAGCTTCAGAGCCATGGAGAAGAGCACAGCAACAGGGGTTCAGAGGGCAAAGTGGAGAGATTACCATACAGAGGATCAGGGCCAACCAGCACTCACCAGCCTGAGAGGCTTGTCTGCTCACCCAGCAGGGCGGGTGGGGGCTGGGAGCTGAGGCTCTGGCTTCGGATGTCAGATCCCAGGGAGAGGACTGGAGTTGGTTGTGTGAACACAGCCTGAAGGGGGCTAGTGCACCACAGCTAGCCGGGAGGGAGTCTGGGAAAAAGTCTGGACCTGCCTAAGAGGCAAGAAACCATTGTCCCAAGGTGCGCAAGGAGAGGGGATTCAGAGCACCACTTAAATGGGCTCCACAGATAGGCACGAGCCACGGCTATCAGCGCAGACACCAGAGACGGGCATGAAATGCTAAGGCTGCTGCTGCAGCCACCAAGAAACCTGTGTGTAAGCACAGTTCAGTATCCACACCTCCCCTCCCAGGAGCCTGTGCAGCCCGCCACTGCCAGGGTCCCATTATCCAGGGACAACTTTCCCGGGAGAACACACGGTGCCCCTCAGGCTGCTGCAACATGATGCTGGCGCCTCTGCCGCTGCAGGCTCATCCCGCATCCGTACCCCTCCCTCCTCCCAACCTGAGTGAGCCAGAGCCACCGAATCAGCTGCTCCTTTAACCCCGTCCTGTCTGAGGGAAGAACAGACGCCCTCAGATGACCTACACACAGAGGTGGGTCCAAATCCAAAGCTGAACCCCAGGAGCTGTGCGAACAAAGAAGAGAAAGGGAAATCTCTCCCAGCAGCCTCTGGAGCAGTGTATTAAATCTTCACAATCAATTTGATGTACCCTGTATCTGTGAAATACCTGAATAGACAATGAATCATCCCACAATTGAGAAGGTGGATTTGGGAGTAAAGATATATATATAATTTTTTCCTTTTTCTCTTTTTGTGTGTGTGTACTTGTATGCTTCTTGTGTGATTTTCTCTGTAGAGCTTTGCTTTTAACATTTGTCTTAGGGTTCCATCTGTCCTTTTTTTTTTTTTTTTTTTTTTTTAGTATAGTTAGTTTTTAGCGTTTGTTACCATTTGTGGATTTGTTTTTTGGTTTCATTGCTCTCTCTTTCTTTCTTTCTTTTTTTATTACATTTCTTTTTGTTTTTAATATTTATTTTTTATTGAATAATTTTTTATTTTATTTTATTTTATTTTTTCCTTCTTTCTTTCTTTTCTTCTGAGTCATGTGGCTGACAGGGTCTTGGTGCTCCATCCAGGTTTCAGTCCTGTGCCTCTGAGGTGGGAGAGCCGAGTTCAGGACATTGGTCCACCAGAGACCTCTCGGCTCCATGTAATATTAAATGGTGAAAGACCTCCCAGAGATCTCCATCTCAACGCTATGACCTAGCTCCACTCAACAACCAGAAAGCTACAGTGCTGGACACCCTATGCCAAACAACTAGCAAGAGAGGAACACAACCAAACAATTAACAAACAGGCTGCCTAAAATCATAAGTTCACAGACAACTCAAAACACACCACTGGATGCGGTCCAGCCCACCAGAAGGCAAGATCCAGCCTCATCCACCAGAACACAGGCACCACTCCCCTCCACCAGGAAGCCTAGACAACCCAATGAACAAACCTTAGCCACTGGGGGCACACACCAAAAACAACAGGAAGTACGAACCTACAGCCTGCGAAAAGAAGACCACAAACACAATAAGTTAAGCAAAATGAGAAGACAGAGAAACACACAGTAGATGAAGGAGCAAGGTAAAAACCCACCAGACCAAACAAATGAAGAGAAAATAGGCAGTCGACCCGAAAAAGAATTCAGAGAAATGATAGTAAAGATGATCCAAAATCTTGGAAATAGAATGGAGAAAATACAAGAAACGTTTAACAAGGACCTAGAAGAAGTGAAGAGAAAACAAATGATGAACAACACAAAAATGAAATTAAAAATTCTCTACAAGGAATCAACAGCAGAAAAACTGAGGCAAAAGAATGGATAAGTGATGTGAAAGATAAAATATTAGAAATAACTACTGCAGAGCAGAATAAAGGAAAAGAATAAAGAGAATTGAGGACAGTCTGAGAGACTTCTGGGACAACATTAAATACACCAACATTCAAATTATAGGGGTCCCAGAAGAAGAAGAGAAAAAGAAAGGGACTAAGAAAATATTTGAAGAGATTATAGTTGAAAACTTCCCTAATATGGGAAAGGAAATAGTTAGTCAAGTCTAGGAAGCACAGAGAGTCCCATACAGGATAGATCCAATGAGAAACATGCCAAGACACATATTAATCCAAGTATCAAAAATTAAATACAAAGAAAGAATATTAAAAGCAGCAAGGCAAAAACAACAAATAACAAACAAGAGAATCCCCATAAGGTTAACAACTGATCTTTCAGTAGAAACTCTGCAAGCAAGAAAGGAGTGGCAGGACATATTTAAAGTGATGAAAGGGAAAAACATGCAACCAAGATTACTCCACCAAACAAGGATCTTATTCAGATCTGACAGAGAAATTAAAATATTTGCAGACAAGCAAAAGCTAAGAGAATTCAGCACCAACAAACCACTTTTACAACAAATGCTAAAGGAACTACTCTGGCAGGAAACACAAGAGAAGGAAAAGACCTACAATCACAAACCTAAATAATTAAGAAAATGGTAGGAACATACATATCAATAATTACCTTAAATATAAATGGTTTAGTGCTCCAACCAAAAGACATAGACTGGCTGAATGGATACAAAAACAAGACCCGTATATATGCTGTCTACAAGAGACCTACTGCACACCTAGGGACACATACAGACTGAAAGTGAGGGGATGGAAAAAGGTATTGCATGCGAATGGAAATCAAAAGAAAGCAGGAGTAGCAGTACTCATATCAGACAAAATAGACTTTAAAATAAAGACTGTTACAAGAGACAAAGAAGGACACTACATAGTGATCAAGGGATCAATCCAAAAAGAAGATACAACAATTGTAAATATTTATGCACCCAACATAGGAACACCTCAATACGTAAGGCAAATGCTAACAGCTATAAAAGGAGAAATCGACAGTAACACAATCATAGTAGGGAACTTTAACACCCCACTCTCACCAATGGACAAATCATCCAAAATGAAATAAATAAAGAAACACAAGCTTTAAATGACACATTAAACAAGATAGACTTAATTGATGTTTATAGGACATTCCATCCAAAAACAACAGAATACAATTTCTTCTCAAGTGCTCATGAAACATTCTCAAGGATAGATCATAACTTGGATCAAAAATGAAGCCTTGGTAAATTTAAGAAAATTGAAATCATATCAAGTATCTTTTCTGACCACAACGCTAAGAAACTAGATATCAATTACAGGAAAAAAATCTGTAAAAAATACAAACACATGGAGACTAAACAATACACTACTTAATAACAAAGAGATCACTGAAGAAATCAAGAGGTAATCAAAAAATACCTAGAAACAAATGGCAATGAAAATATGACTACCAAAAACTTATGGGATGCAGCAAAGGCATTTCTAAGAGGGAAGTTTATAGCAATACAATCCTACCTCAAGAAACAAGAAATATCTCAAATAAACAACCTAACTTTACACCTAAAGCAATTAGAGAAAGAAGAACGAAAAACCCCCAAATTTAACAGAAGGAAAGAAATCATAAAGACCAGATTAGAAATAAATGAAAAAGAAATGAAGGCAACAATAGCAAAGATCAATAAAACTAAAAGCTGGTTCTTTGAGAAAATAAACAAAATTGATAAACCATTAGTCAAACTCATTAAGAAAAAAAGGGAGACGACTCAAACCAATAGAATTAGAAAGGAAAAAAGAGAAGTAACAACTGACACTGAAGAAATACAAAGGATCATGAGAGATTACTACAAACAACTATATGCCAAAAAAATGGACAACCTAGAAGAAATGGACAAATTCTTAGAAATGCACAACCTTTCAAGACTGAACCAGGAAGAAATAGAAAATATAAACAGACCAATCACAAGCACTGAAATTGAGACTGTGATTAAAAATTTTCCAACAAGCAAAAGCCCAGGACCAGGTGGCTTCACAGGCAAATTATATCAAATATTTAGAGAAGAGCTAACACTTATGCTTCTTAAACTCTTTCAAAATATAGCAGAGGGAGGAACTCTCCCAAACTCATTCTTCGAGGCCACCATCAGCCTGACACCAAAACCAGAAAAAGATGTCACAAAGAAAGAAAACTATAGGCCAGTATCACTGATGAAAAAACATGCAAAAATTCTCAACAAAATACTAGCTGACAGAATCCAATAGCACATTAAAAGGATCATAAATCATGATCAAGTGAGGTTTATCCCAGGAATGCAAGGATTCTTCAATATATGCAAATCAATCAATGTGATACAACATATTAACAAATTGAAGGATAAAAACCATATGATCATCTCAGTAGATGCAGAAAAAGCTTTTGACAAAATTCAACACCCATTTATGATAAAAACCCTCCAGAAAGTAGGCATAGAGGGAACTTACCCATACGTAATAAAGGCCATATATGACAAACCCACAGCAAACATCATTCTCAATGGTGAAAAATTGAAACCATTTCCACTAAGATCAGGAACAAGACAAGGTTGCCCACTCTCACCACTATTATTCAACATAGTTTTGGAAGTTTTAGACACAACAACCAGAGAAGAAAAAGAAATAAATGGAATCCAAATTGGAAAAGAAGAAGTAAAGCTGTCACTGTTGGCAGATGACATGATACTATACATAGAGAATCCTAAAGATGTGACCAGAAAACTACTAGAGCTAATCAATGAATTTGGTAAAGTTACAGGATACAAAATTAATGCACAGAAATCTCTTGCATTCCTATACACTAATGATGAAAAATCTGAAAGAGAAATTATGGAAACACTCCCATCTACCATTGCCACAAGAAGAATAAAATACCTAGGAATAAACCTACCTAGGGAGACAAAAGACCTGTATGCAGAAAACTATAAGACACTGATGAAAGAAATTAAAGATGATACCAACAGATGGAGAGGTATACCATGTTCTTGGATTGGAAGAATCAATATTGTGAAAATGACTATACTACCCAAAGCAATCTACAGATTCAATGCAATCCCTATCAAATTACCAATGGCATTTTGTACGGAACTAGAACAAATCATCTTAAAATTTGTATGGAGACAGAAAAGACCCCGAATAACCAAAGCAGTCTTGAGGGAAAAAAACGGTGCTGGAGGAATCAGACTCCCTGACTTCAGACTATACTACATAGCTACAGTAATCAAGACAATATGGTACTGGCACAAAAACAGAAACATAGATCAATGGAACAAGATAGAAAGCCCAGAGATAAACCCATGCACCTATGGTAAACTAATCTATGACAAAGGAGGCAAAGATATACAATGGAGAAAAGACAGTCTCTTCAATAAGCGGTGCTGGGAAAGCTGGACAGCTACATGTAAAAGAATGAAATTAGAACACTCCCTAACACCATACACAAAAATAAACTCAAAATGAATTCGAGACCTAAATGTAAGACTGAGCACTATAAAACTCTTAGAGGAAAACATAGGAAGAACACTCTTTGACATAAATCACAGCAAGATCTTTTTTGATCCACCTCCTAGAGTAATGGAAATAAAAACAAAAATAAACAAATGGGACCTAATGAAACTTAAAAGCTTTTGCACAACAAAGGAAACCATAAACAAGATGAAAAGACAACCCTCAGAATGGGAGAAAATATTTGCAAATGAAGCAACTGACAAAGGATTAATCTCCAAAATTTACAAGCAGCTCATGCAGCTCAATATTAGAAATGCAGATAGCCCAATCTGAAAATGGGCAGAAGACCTAAATAAACATTCCTCTAAAGAAGATATACAGATAACCAACAAACACATTAAAAAATACGCAACATCACTAATCATTAGAGAAATCCAAATTAAAATTACAATGTGGTATCACCTCACACCAGTCAGAATGGCCATCATCAAAATATATACAAACAATAAATGCTGGAGAGAGTGTGGAGAAAAGGGAACATTCTTGCACTGTTGGTAAGAAAGTAAATTGAGCCAGCCACTATGGAGAACAGTATGGAGGTTTCTTAAAAAACTAAAAATTGAACTACCATACGACCCAACAATCCCACTACTGGGCATATACCCTGAGAAAACCATAATTCAAAAAGAGTCATGTACCACAATGTTCGGATAAAGAACATGTAGTACATATATAAAATGGAATATTACTCCGCCATAAAAAGAAATGAAATTGAGTTATTTGTAGTGATATGGATGGACCTAGAGTCTGTCATGCAGAGTGAAGTAAGTCAGAAAGAGAAAAACAAATACCATATGCTAACACATATATATTGAATCTAAAAAGAAAGTATGACGTACCTAGGGACAGGACAGGAATAAAGATGCAGATGTAGAGAATGGACTTGAGGACACGGGGTGGGAGAAAGTGTAAGCTGGGACGATGTGAGAGAGTGGCATGGACTAATATATACTACCATATGTAAAATAGCTAGTGGGAAGCAGCCGCATAGCACAGGGAGATCAGCTCAGTGTTTTGTGACTACCTAGAGGGGTGAGATCGGGGGGAGACGCAAGAGGGAGGGGATATGGGGCTATATGTATATGTATAGCTGATTCACTTTGTTATAAAGCAGAAACTAACACACCATTGTGAAGCAATTATAGTCCAATAAAGATGTTAAAATAAAAAAGAAAGGGACAAAACTGTCTTTCTTGCAGATACAGTTTTCTTTTAGATTACTACTGGCAAATAGGGATGCTTTTAATTTTTAAAAAATATATTGTTAATTGTCTGTGTAAATTTTCCTGGATATTCTATGCAGACTGGGAAACCAATACTGAATGTTATTTTTGTTGGTAACACAAAAACTGGGGGGAGGGGAGTAGGATTTTACTTTATCGGCAGTACCTTCAAACTCAAGTGCAATCCCTTTTATTTATTTATTTTAAATTTTTATTGGAGTATAGTTTATTTACAATGTTGTGTTAGTTTCTGCTGTACAGCATAGTGAATCAATTTTACATATACATATAGCCACTCTTTTTTAGATTATTTTCCCATATTGACTATTACAGAGTATTGAGTAGATTTCCCTGTGCTATACAGTAGGTTCTTATTAGTTATCTATTTTATATATAGAAGTGTGTATGTGTCAGTCTCAATCTCCAAATTTACCCCACTCCTTTCCCCCCTGGTAACCATAAGTTTGTTTTTTTACATCTGGTACTCTATTTCTGTTTTGTAAATAAGTTCATTTTTACCATTTTTTTAGATCCCACATATAAGCAATATCATATGATATTTGTTTGTGCAATCCCTTTTAGTTTTTAAACTGGAGGCTCCTAGTTTGGACATCTGAGATTTGATGAACATGACTGTGTTCATCCTTTTTATTCCCTTCATTTTTTTTTCAGTTAATATATGTAAATGGGGTCATTTTAAAACTCACGCATATTTATTGAAACGTTGTTGCTTGAACCCACCCACTTCACAGTCGTTGGAGTATTCCAGATTTGTTCAAAATGTTTTTTCCCTCTGGAAAATTCAGATGTGGAGAAGTGTTCTTTATTACAGCCATAGTACATTTCAGATGAGTCTCATATTCTATACTTCTCTGAAAGCAGAAAGATTACATTCATCACTTTAGTGACAGCTGAACCTGTTTTGCTTTTAAAACACCAGTCACTCCACTTTGGATTTAGACAAAACAGGGATAACTTCAGCAGTTTTGGTGAGGAAAGTTTCAAAATTATGGTTTTTTGCACAACACCTTTCCTTGGAAAACTTGGAGTTCTTTGACAAAGAGCTTACCTAATTCTACCAGGCAGTGGGGAATTGGAAGATGACAAAAACCACTAGGAGACAAAAAACCATATATTCTTATATTTGGGGGAGAGGAGTCAGAAATATGTTTGGTATAGAGGGAATGAAAAGGAACATTAAATTTAAAAATATACAAGTAGAAGATAACGGAGAGAATTTCTTTGGGTTTTCTCACATCCTATATGCTCAAATACAGATATTAGGGAGAAATCTGGGAAATATCACCTCCACTGTTTCTGTAGGTTAGTTCCAGTAGTCCTTTCAATCTGGGATCTTGTCCTAAATTAGCCCCCTGGAGTATGGTCTAACAGGATGTGTGTGGATGTTACAATTCTTGAAATTATTTCTTTAAGGGAAGGGTTTACTCCTCCTCACAAATCTCTAATTTTTCTTCAATACTCCAAGATGGCTTTATCATTTAGGAAAACTTTCCTCTTTGAGAGATGGCTCCCATAAATTTACATCCAGATATTTAGAGAAGGGCTTTTTTTTAATCTTACCTCTACCAAGATATGAAGAATGGACTCCCTCTTGTGAGAACACCAGAATCACAACTAGCTGCTGGACAATCATCGACAGGAAGACACTGGAACTCACCAAAAAAGATACCCCACATGCTAAGACAAAGGAGAAGCTACAATGAGACAGTAGGAGGGGCACAATCAGAGCAAAATCAAATCTCATAACTGGTGCGTGGGTGACTCACAGACTGGTGAACACTTATACCACAGAAGTCCACCCACTGGAGTGAAGGTTCTGAGCCCCACGTCAGGCTTCCCAACCTGGGCGTCCGGAAGCAGGAGGGGGAATTCATAGAGAATCAGACTTGGAAACCTAGTGGGAATTGATTGAAGGACTTTGACAGGACTAGGGGAAACAGAGACCCCACTCTTGGAGGGCGCACACAAAATAGTGTGCGCATTGGGATCCAGGGGAAGGAGCAGTGACCCTGGGGGAGACTGAACCAGACCTACCTGCTAGTGTTGGAAGGTCTCCTGCAGAGGCAGGGGGTGGCTCTGTTTCACCGTGGGGACATGGACACTGGCAGCAGAAGTTCTGGGAATTACTCCTAGGCGTGAGCCCTCCCAGAGTCTGTCATTAGTCCCACCAAAGAGCCCAGATAGACTCCAGTGTTGGGTTGCCTTAGGCAAAACAACCAACAGGGAGGGAACCAAGCCCCACCCATCAACAGTCAAGTGGATTAAAGTTTTACTGAGCTCTGACCACCACAGCAACAGTCAGCTCTACCCAAAACCAAAGCCTCCCATCAAGCTTCTTAGATAGCCTCAACCACCAGAGGTCAGACAGCAGAAGCAAGAAAAACTACAATCCTGCAGCCTGTGGAACAAAAACCACATTCACAGAAAGACAGACAAGATGCAAAGGCAGAGGGCTATATACCAGATGAAGGAACAAGATAAAACCCCAGAAAAACAACTAAATGAAGTGGAGATAGGCAACCTTCCAGAAAAAGAATTCAGAATAATGATAGTGAAGATGATCCAGGACCTCGGAATAAGAATGGAGGCAAAGATCCAGAAGATGCAAGACATGTTTAATAAAGACCTAGAAGGATTAAAGAACAAACAAACAGAGATGAACAATACAATAACTGAAATGAAAACTACACTAGAAGGAATCAATAGCAGAATAACTGAGGCAGAAGAATGGATAAGTGACCTGGAAGACAGAATGGTGGAATTAACTGCTGCAGAACAGACTAAAGAAAAAAGAATGAAAAGAAATGAAAACAGCCTAAGAGACCTCTGGGACAACATTAAATGCAACAACATTTGCATTATAGGGGTCCCAGAAGGAGAAGAGAGAAAGAAAGGACCAGAGATAATATTTGAAGAGATTATAGTCAAAAACTTCCCTAACAAGGGAAACAAAATAGCCACCCAAGTCCAGGAAGTGCAGAGAGTCCCATACAGGATAAGCCCAAGGAGAAACACGCCGAGACACATAGTAATAAAATTGGCAAAAATTAAAGACAAAGAAAAATTATTGAAAGCAGCAAGGGAAAAATGACAAAAAACATACAAGGGAACTCCCATAAGGTTAACAGCTGATTTCTCAGCAGAAACTCTACTAGCCAGAAGGGAGTGGCATGATATACTTAAAGTGATGATAGGGAAGAACCTACAACCAAGATTACTCTACCCAACAAGGATCTCATTTACATTTGATGGAGAAATCAAAAGCTTTACAGGCAAGCAAAAGCTAAGAGAACTCAGCACCACCAAACCAGCTCTACAATGAATGCTAAAGGAAATTCTCAAAGTGGGAAACACAAGAGAAGAAAAGGACCTACAAAAACAAACCCAAAACAATTAAGAAAATGGTCATAGGAACATACATATTGATAATTACCTTAAACGTGAATGGATTAAATGCTCCAACCAAAAGACACAGGCTTGCTGAATGGATACAAAAACAAGACCCATCTATATGCTGTCTACAGGAGACCCACTTCAGACCTAGGGACACATACAGACTGAAAGTGAGGGGATGGAAAAAGATATTCCATGCAAATGGAAATCAAAAGAAAGCTGGAATAGCTATATTCATATCAGATAAAATAGAATTTAAAATAAAGATTGTTACAAGAGATAAGGAAGGACACAACATAATGATCAAGGGATCAATCCAAGAAGAAGATATAACAATTATAAATATATATGCACTCAACATAGGAGTACCTCAATAAATAAGGCAACTGCTAACAGCTATAAAAGAGGAAATTGACAGTAACACAATAATAGTGGGGGACTTTAACACCTCACTTACACCAGTGGACAGATCATCCAAATTGAACATAAATAAGGAAACAGAAGCTTTAAATGACACAATAGACCAGATAGATTTAATTTATAGGACATTACATCCAAAAACAGCAGATTACACATTCTTCTCAATGTGCACAGAACATTCTCCAGGACAGATCACACTTTGGGTCATAAATCAAGCCTCAGTAAATTTAAGAAAATTGAAATCATATCAAGCATCTTTTCTGACCAAAACACTATGAGATTAGAAATGAATTACAGGGAATAAAACATGAAAAGCACAAACACATGGAGGCTAAACAGTATGTTACTAAAAAACCAAAAGATCACTGTAGAAATCAAAGAGGAATTCAAAAAATACCTAGAAACAAATGATAATGAAAACACGACGATCCAAAACCTATGGGATGCACCAAAAGCAGTTCTAAGAGGGAAGTTTATAGCTATACAAGCCTACCTAAAGAAACAAGAAAAATCTCAAGTAAACAATCTAACATTACACCTAAAGGATCTAGAGAAAGAAGAACAAACAAAACCAAAAGTTAGCAGAAGGAAAGAAATCATAAAGATCAGAGCAGAAATAAATGAAATAGAAACAAAGAAAACAATAGGAAAGATCAATAAAACTAAAAGCTGGTTTTTTGAGAAGATAAACAAAATTGATAAGCCATTAACCAGACTCATCAAGAAAGAGAGGGAAAGGACTCAAATCAATAAAATTAGAAATGAAAAAGGAGAAGTTACAACAGACACCGCAGAAATACAAAGCATCCTAAGAGACTGCTACAAGCAACTCTAAGCCAATAAAATGGACAAGCTGGAAGAAATGGACAAATTCTTAGAAAGGTAGAACCTTCCAAGACTGAACCAGGAAGAAACAGAAAATATGAACAGACCAATCACAAACACTGAAATTGAAACTATGATTAAAAACCTTCCAACAAACAAAAGTCCAGGACCAGATGGCTTCACAGGTGAATTCTATCAAACATTTAGAGAAGAGCTAACACCCATCCTTCTCAAATGCTTCCAAAAAATTGCAGAGGAAAGAACACTCCCAAACTCATTCTATGAGGCCACCATTACCCTGATACCAAAACCAGACAAAGATACTACAAAAAAAGAAAATTACAGACCAATATCACTGATGAATATAGATGCAAAGTCCTCAACAAAATACTACCAAATAGAATCCAACAACACATGAAAAGGATTACACACCACGATCAAGTGGGATTTATCCCAGGGATGCAAGGATTCTTCAAAATATGCAAATCAATCAATGTGATACACCATATTAACAAATTGAAGAATAAAAACCATATGATCATCTCAATAGATGCAGAAAAAGCTTTTGACAAATTCAACACCCATTTATGATAAAAACTCTCCACAGCGGCTTCCCTGGTGGCGCAGTGGTTGAGAATCTGCATGCTAATGCAGGAGACATGGGTTCGAACCCTGGTCTGGGAAGATCCCACATGCCGCGGAGCAACTAGGCCCATGAGCCACAACTACTGAGCCTGCACGTCTGGAGCCTGTGCTCCACAACAAGAGAGGCCACAATAGTGAGAGGCCCATGCACCGCAATGAAGAGTGACCCCCGCTTGCCGCAACTAGAGAAAGCCCTAGCACAGAAATGAAGACCCAACATAGGAATCAATCAATCAATCAATCAATCAATCAATAAATCGTTAAAAAAAAAAGTCTCCAGAAAGTGGGCATAGAGGGAACCTACCTCAACATAATAAAGGCCATATACGACAAACCCACAGCAAACATCATTCTCAACGGTGAAAAACTGAAAGCATTTCCTCTAAGATCAGGAATGAGACAAGGATGTCCACTCTCACCAGTGTTATTCAACATAGTTTTGAAAGTCCTAGCCTCGGCAATCAGAGAAGAAAAAGAAATAAAAGGAATACAAATTGGAAAAGAAGAAGTAAAACTGTCACTGTTGGCAGATGACATGACACTATACATAGAGAATCCTAAAAATGCCACCAGAAAACTACTGGAGCTAATCAATGAATTTGGTAAAGTTACAGGATACAAAATTAATGCACAGAAATCTCTTGCATTCCTATACACTAATGATGAAAAATCTGAAAGAGAAATTATGGAAACACTCCCATCTACCATTGCCACAAGAAGAATAAAATACCTAGGAATAAACCTACCTAGGGAGACAAAAGACCTGTATGCAGAAAACTATAAGACACTGATGAAAGAAATTAAAGATGATACCAACAGATGGAGAGGTATACCATGTTCTTGGATTGGAAGAATCAATATTGTGAAAATGACTATACTACCCAAAGCAATCTACAGATTCAATGCAATCCCTATCAAATTACCAATGGCATTTTGTACGGAACTAGAACAAATCATCTTAAAATTTGTATGGAGACAGAAAAGACCCCGAATAACCAAAGCAGTCTTGAGGGAAAAAAACGGTGCTGGAGGAATCAGACTCCCTGACTTCAGACTATACTACATAGCTACAGTAATCAAGACAATATGGTACTGGCACAAAAACAGAAACATAGATCAATGGAACAAGATAGAAAGCCCAGAGATAAACCCATGCACCTATGGTAAACTAATCTATGACAAAGGAGGCAAAGATATACAATGGAGAAAAGACAGTCTCTTCAATAAGCGGTGCTGGGAAAACTGGACAGCTACATGTAAAAGAATGAAATTAGAACACTCCCTAACACCATACACAAAAATAAACTCAAAATGAATTCGAGACCTAAATGTAAGACTGAGCACTATAAAACTCTTAGAGGAAAACATAGGAAGAACACTCTTTGACATAAATCACAGCAAGATCTTTTTTGATCCACCTCCTAGAGCAATGGAAATTAAAACAAAAATAAACAAATGGGACCTAATGAAACTTCAAAGCTTTTGCACAGCAAAGGAAACCATAAATAAGACGAAAAGACAACCCTCAGAATGGGAGAAAATATTTGCAAATGAATCGATGGACAAAGGATTAATCTCCAAAATATATAAACAGCTCATGCAGCTCAATATTAAAGAAACAAACAACCCAATTCAAAAATGGGCAGAAGACCTAAATAGACATTTCTCCAAAGAAGACATACAGATGGCCAAGAAGCACATGAAAAGCTGCTCAACATCACTAATTATTAGAGAAATGCAAATCAAGACTACAATGAGGTATCACCTCACACCAGTTAGAATGGGCGTCATCAGAAAATCTACAAACAACAAAAGCTGGAGAGGGTGCAGAGAAAAGGGAACCTTCTTGCACTGTTGGTGGGAATGTAAATTGATACAGCCACTATGGAGAACAATATGGAGGTTCCTTAAAACACTAAAAATAGAATTACCGTATGACCCAGCAATCCCACTACTGGGCATATACCCAGAGAAAACCGTAATTCAAAAAGACACATGCACCCCAATGTTCACTGCAGCACTATTTACAATAGCCAGGTCATGGAAGCAACCTAAATGCCCATCGACAGACGAATGGATAAAGAAGTTTTGGTACATATATACAATGGAATATTACTCAGCCATAAAAAGAAACGAAATTGAGTCATTTGTTGAGACGTGGATGGATCTAGAGACTGTCATACAGAGTGAAGTAAGTCAGAAAGAGAAAAACAAATATCGTATATTAACGCATGTATGTGGAACCTAGAAAAATTGTACAGATGAACCAGTTTGCAGGGCAGAAGTTGAGACACAGATGTAGAGAACAAAAGTATGGACACCAAGGGGGGAAAACCATGGTGGTGTGGGGATGGTGGTGTGTTGAATTGGGCGATTGGGATTGACATGTATACACTGATGTGTATAAAATTGATGACTGATTAAAAAAAAAAGAATAAATAGTATCCTTTAAAAAAAAAAAAAAGATACGAAGAATGCTCCTTTATTAGGATATTTGGACAAATGGTGAGGAAGTCTATGCTTCTCACAATCCCCAAATGTTTAAATAGTCTTACGCATCTTAATTCTTTCCAAATACACAGACTACATACGTCTCTTCCTTTCAGATTTCAAGTACCCAATAGGGCCAAAACACTGTGTTCCCGGCATAATGTGGTTTGAGGAATATTCGAGAAAACAGACCCATAAATAGATCATTGTACTAATGTGGGCAAACACTGCTATCATTAAAGAGTGTGCTGTGGGATTACAGTGGTGGGTTGCCTTATTCTCAAGGGCATGTCAGAGATGATATTGGAGGAGACTATTGAAGACTAATGTGCAGCAAAACTAATGAAAATAAAATAGTCCAGGGAAGAAACTAAAGAGACTAATGCAGTGGCCATGGTTGTGGAGAAACTCTAATAGGTTTATGAGAAAATCTAACAGGTTTTGGTAGTTGTTGGGATCACAAAGAGTTGGTGATAACTGCCCAATTTCCTAGGACCAAAGATAAGGACCACAGGAGGATGTGATACTACCATGGTTATTTTTGTAACCTTGCATGAGTCACCAACTTTAGTTTTGTGATCTGGTAAATGATAGGGTCCCTCCTTGGGTACATAGGACCTCAGGACATTTAAAGTAGAAATGAAACTGAGAAGCTATATTCAGTATCTCAAAAACTTAAATGAGAAGCAGATACTTACCTTATCATGATATTGTTTGGATTAATATTTGGGTGGGGAGTTGGAATTATAGGAACACTAAGTGTAAATTTGATTATTTCATTCTGAATCCAAGTTCTGATGGCAATGAGGTAGGTCTATGATGAATTGATAGGGAAAACAAGTACGTACTTAATAAATACAATACTATTGTCAATTAACACTCTCCAGCATTGTCAATGAGGAAAGTTGTAAAGAGAAAGTTCTTAGAGATAAGGACCACAATGATGTCTACTCCTACTCCAGGTTCTGCAAGCTTCCCTGAACTTCTTATAAAAATATGCTGTTCTCCTGAAACACTTAATCTAGTTTTAATAGTGCAAACTATTGCTGAAAAGAGTTTCTGAGAACTCAATATCAAGGACTAACTGGATAGATGAGTGGTTGGTCTCAAAGCATTACACCACCACAGTAGCATCCATCTAACATGTTAGAAAATGGAAAGGAGAAATGGTTGACTTCTAACAAGGGCAAAGTGAAAACATATTTCCTCCTCTTTAGTCATATCCTTTTAAACCAGAAGAGACCTTTGCAATTTTCTAATATAGCCTCTTCTGTATGTCCTCTCCTTGAAGACTGGACCAACCATGAAGGTTATGTGGCTTATCCTGTATTACATGTTAATGTGAAGGCAGAATGGCAGAAGACTGGACACAGAGATGTTCCATAAGATTTTCTCCTTCCTGTGTCTACAATATTAATAAAAATCTGTATTAGGAAAGGTGCAAACAGGGAAACAGAAAGATTCTTCCTTATACCTAGTGACTGGGCCACTCACCGATAGTGTTAAATGAGAGAATTTACAATGGAAGTAAACTTTACAACAAATGACTCTGATGGAATGTACAGATATTTTGGTTCCAAATAAAGTAACAGTGGCCTAGAACTAGATGTAGGGATTCTGAAATTAGACGAGGGAAGTGGAATTTTCTTTCTAAGACATAAAAACTAGGAGCTGGTATCAAAGTATGCAATTATATCTTGGACTTATTCTTGCTTTAAATCTTACTTTCAAAGAGCATGTTTGAATATACTCTCCACTTGGTGTTGTTTATGTTAATCAGTTTTAATATATTCTTTAATAATAATGTACTAGAAAGTTTCTTATTGTAATCTGCATCTTTGATAAATCACTTTGTGCATACATGACTGAGGCAAATTCTGCTACCTAGTGCCACTGCATGAATTTTGAGTTTAGCTCTTCATTTTGTTTTTGGTTTTTAGTGGCTGAATCAACAGGTTTTGTAGGTTGAGTCTACAAATCTAAAGTTAAAAAAATCAATAACAAACAAAGGAATGTTTTAATGAATAGACATTGGTTCTTTAATTCATTCGTTCTCTGGTTTAGTCATTTAAATTTTGAAATTTGATTCTTTGAAATACTGACTCTTCTATGTATTAATTATTCACACTTTACCCCTCACATTCCTCTCACCACCCCCACTAACTTTTACCTGTATAAAGCCTAAATATCATCAAAATATTAGCAAAACTTTCTTAAAGCAAGTTGGCCAGCATTTCTCTGTCTCCAAGGAGCCAGGAAATAAAACATTTAATTAGCCTTTGTCTTTCAATATAATAAGTACAGAGGGCAATAAAACCATTTTTTTAACTTTGAGACAATAGCTTGTGTCTGTTAAGCTGACAGTGTCACTCCTGCAGAATGAATTTCCATGGAAGATAAATGGAAAGTCACTCTAGTTGTATCCTGGAAGTATTTGTTAAAGCAATAATGATCATGGTCCAAGCCATTGCCCCTGGGATTAATGAGAGTCCAGGAGGAGTTGATGGTCCAAGATGCAGAGAAAAGTCATTAAACCCCAGATAACTATTAAGTCCCTGGTAATTCACTGTGGCTAAAATCTGTGGATAGCAAGGCAGGCATATCATAGTGATGGGCCTGGGAGGGACAGCAAAAGATGGGTGGCTTAGTGAAGATGTGAATTTTCCAGTTCCCTTGAAAAAGATTGTTTTTATACAGTTACATATTTAAAGGCATATCTCACCTTCCTGCTCCACATCAGCAGTATGAAGCTGAATGATTTCATCTTTGTAGTATTCAACAGCACCACTCTTACTTTGATGGAATTGACACTAACTTCTCTTTATTTATCTTCATTCCCTTGTTTACCACCTACTTCTATTCTGTAAATACCCATTAATACCCAGTGTTTGATTGCTTAATACACAGTAAGGATAAACAAGAAGCAGCAAATAGTAAACATTTGTTCTCTAGGGTCTGTGGCAACATCTTTGCCATTTCAACTGAACTATATGTATATAGAAATGTGTATTATACACTGGAGTTGAAAGAAAATATAAATAAGTCTCCTCATCCAAAGAAAGTATGTGCCAGTAGGAGGGTTCTAATGAGAAGACTGAGTCAGCTGACCAACTCCATTAAAAGTGAGCTTGGGAATCTCATCACACTTGTTTATTTCTGAATCTTCCCTGTGTTCATCATTCAACATGATTTAAAATTCTTTATCAGAGACCTATTATGTGCAAAGAAGATATATTGGTGAATAAACAGATATTGTTCCTGCTCTGAACCACTTTTTTTCTGACAGACGATAAGTTCTTAATAAATATTAACTGTTATTATTATTATTATTATTATTATTTACCAGACAAGAGGGATGGGACCTTGTAATCACATGATGTTCTCAATGATGGATGTCCCTCTTAAAAGTATCAAATATTTTGCTGCTACACCAAACATTCCTCATCAGGGTGGTTTAAAAATAATTATGATAAATTCTAATTTTATAACCCCAGAAATATATTAAAAATGTAGATCTTTTATAATTCCTTCAATTAACAGTAGACACTTCTTGATTACTTTCTAATTAAATCATTTCACTCTAAGACCTGGTAATTACAACAAGAAGTTATTAAAATTAGAAAACATTTGCCAACTCAGTACTTTTGATTATTAAGCTTTTGTCATGTAATATTGACACAGTCTATGAAGATATATGAGCAAAGAAACTGATTTTAATGTCTTTAGCTGCAATAATTAACTACAGGTGTCCTAAACAATGCAATGTTTCTTTCTTATCACATATTTTTCTGTGAAATCTATTGTTCTTGTCACCAACTAGATTTTTTTTTCCCTTGGCCTATTACACTATGTTTTCCTCCTATATTACTGTTCTTACCATAGAAGAGAATCATATCCTTGAATCTTCTCTGCTTAGGGGTATTTTTTTTTAATTAATTAATTTATTTATTTTTGACTGTGTTGGGTCTTCGCCTCTGTGCGAGGGCTTTCCCCAGTTGCGGCAAGCAGGGGCCACTCTTCATCGCTGTGCGCGGGCCTCTCACTATCGCGGCCTCTCTTGCTGCGGAGCACAGGCTCCAGACGCGCAGGCTCAGTAGTTGTGGCTCACGGGCCCAGTTGCTCCGCGGCATGCGGGAATCTTCCCAGACCAGGGCTCGAACCTGTGTCCCCCGCATTGGCAGGCAGATTCTCAACCACTGAGCCACCAGGGAAGCCCCTGCTTAGGGGTATTTTATCTTTTTTTGGTGCCCTGATGAAAATATGGCCACAGCTTATAGTAAGAATCAGAGTTATTATGCCTTTGATGGTTTTATCTGACTGATCACCACATTACAATCTATAGGACAATAAACTTTCCCAATCAGATACATTCCAAGAAAGAAGAACATTAATATTGCTGGGGCCTGGGAAATGCACTGTGTGATTTGCCATCTCAATATGTCAATAGGGTGACAATTTGCTCTCATCAGATTTCTTAGGAGGTGTGATATCTTTTATCTTCAGTGGCTGAATCTTCCTGGGGTAGGGGAGGGGTGGGGAGAGGGGTTGTTTTTTCCTCTAGACAAGTCTTAAAGAAAAGTAAAAGATGTATTTCTATACTGCTCTTTGCAAATCAGTGAAAGCAAGGGGTATACACATCATCACTGATAGAAAATGGCTTTTGAAACATAAAATTAGATCCATAGAACCAAATGATCCCTGCAAGCTGTGATCAGTCAAAGTAAATT
Organism: Balaenoptera acutorostrata; assembly: GCF_949987535.1. Taxonomy (NCBI): domain Eukaryota; kingdom Metazoa; phylum Chordata; class Mammalia; order Artiodactyla; family Balaenopteridae; genus Balaenoptera; species Balaenoptera acutorostrata. The sequence continues at coordinate 40,089,777 of NC_080076.1, forward strand.
CCCCCAAATGTAATTCTAAAGCATAGGGTGAGGTGCTAACGGCTGTCTATTGGAATATCGGTTTGACAAAACACACCTAGAAAAGATATTGACAAGCTCTTCAGTGTTCTAACAGGAAAGAGATTCTTGAAATCAAGCCCATTGCTCCTCTGCCTGCCTTCTGCTGAGAAACCAAGGAAAGGATTGGGCAAATTTATCACCCCTTAACAAAGCAATAAGTGAAAACTGGTGAGTCTCTGGGCTTGATGGAAAGGTAGTATCCTGTTAATGGTGAATAACAGCTCACTATATTCTACACTGATCAGAGAAAACCTAGGGAATCATGTTCTATTTGGGACACAACGTTTTTCTGAGGACAATGAGAAATACCCAAAGGAGGGGAAACATGGTGTGAAGAATGAAAGGGAGAATAGAATAGGAAAGCCAAGCCCGTTAAGGAAAGACAGGAGGGTGGTGTGACAGGAACAGGGTGGTTGCCTTCTACTATATAAGGGGTGTCATCGTGTGGGTGGCAACACACAGGAGCAGAGGACAAGCTAGGACACACGAGTGGAGTCACAGGGAATCTAATTTCAAGTCAAAATCAGAAACAACATTCTTATGGTGGAATTAGCTGTTTCAGGCAGTGGTGGACTCTATTTACTGGAAGTATTCAAGCAAAAACTGGGAAAGGTGTTGGAAAAGTGATGAAAGTTGGATAAATGCTAGCTTGATATGTGAGAAGAAACACAGACTGAAAACTGAAAGCCCCATGCTCCAGGTCCAACTCTGAAAATAACTAGCCAAGAGAGAAATCACAGTTTAGCCAGCCTGGGTTTACTGTGTGACTTTGGATAAATTACAAGCCAGTGGGAGTATTGGCTATGTCAGATGCTTAGAGAATCAAGGAGGAGGTCTGAAGTCTATGCATGATCTTTAATCATTCTGCATCAGTCTTAAGAATGCATCTTTGATTGGTGAGGGTACATTTTATGTATACAAATAATTAATGAAGACATTTGCATGTTACCTCAATGATATAGATGTTTACATGTTTATAATGTATACATCCTGTGGAAGTGTGGGAAGAAACAAAACAAAAAGGATTAGACAAGAGTCAGCTAAGCCATTGGATCTCAAAGTTTAAATTACTTAGGTGGCTTTAGGAAACTCCTCTGGGGCTTTACAGTCTCATCCATGAAAGGAGGGACCAGATGAGATCATCTCTGGGGTGTTTTTTTTAACATAAGAACCCATGATCATGAACATGTGCACATCATATACATGTGTGTCAATGTTCTAGCTGTGTTATGAAATGTAATACTACCAGACAATTTCATTGTAAGAGTATTAGTTTTACCAATGTGCACAACTTTTTTTCATCCCTTGGACTCTAAAAGATGAAAACGGTAAAAGAAGAACCTTGTAAATGCCTTGATCCACTAAGGAGATTCACAACATAAGCTTGATATTTCTTCACTTTTAACCATGCTGAGATAAGCCCAATATCTCTGTTTCTGCCTTACAGTTGTAAAGAAAACAATGTAAATCTTCCCAAATGGCTTATTTACATGTCTTTGAGATACAGAATCATAGAAATTAAAGCAGCAGGGAGACTTAGAAGCCATCTAATCTCAACACCCTCATTTGACAACAAGGACATTTAAACCCAGAAATATTAAGTGACTTAACTAAGGACACAGTTACTTTGGGCCAAGGCTGAAGATAGTTTTCAGTGCCTCTAACTCTTCATCAAATTATATTCTTTCATTTAAATGTGTCGTTTATCCATTCTCAGTAATGAGTCTCATGGCTTTAATATTTTAATTAAGGTTGTTGACATTTAGTTATAAATTCACAGGTAGAAATCTTATAATTTTTAAAACAATTTTTTTTAGTTTGGCTTAGTGTATTTACCACTCATCTTCACACTGATGAACAGGCTAAACCTTGGACCTGAACTTGCCATGACTTTGGAGGAAGCATCTCAAAGCTGGTGTATAGAATCTTCAGGCCTATTCATGAGGGCATTGGAGAAACCAGCTAGAACACTAATTTAATATGAACTGATGGCAGAGAGGGTATTTCAGGAACAAACAGCATCCTACAAGAAAGAGTCTAAGGCCCATGCCAGGAAGAATGAGCAAGGCTGGTTTGGCTGGAGAGTGAAACACGTACACACAATTCCCAAACATCTGATGGCTACGTCCTGAGGACTTGTTTGCCCAGCACCCAATGGATCTGGCAAATTCTAAGGATATCAAAATTGCCTCTCTGGGTAAGACTCATAGTCTATCCAAATAAGAATTCTGACAAAGCACAGAGAGAAAATTTGGTGAAAACCCAGATGGTTCTCTTAGATTGCCAAAATCAAATGATTTGTCATTTGAAACTAATATCCCTTCAAAGTCTTGAATAATCCAAATTTGAATCCCGATATTGTTCTTCATTTTCAGGAAGTTAGAAGTTTGGTTTATCTGAGTGAACTAGTCAGATACAATAATCAAAACAATTATTAATGTGCAGAAAAAAATGAAATTAAGCAGATGGGTTGCCCACATGTAGGCACAGTGTTTGATGTGCATCATTTCAAAGAAATCCTGTGCTTGTTCATTGGAATTGACCTGGGGTGGTTGGGAAATGATGTGGGGCTTCAATCAATATAGACACAAATCAGTTTTTCAGTATTTCCAACAATTTGTGACCATCCATCTGAGTTGAGAATATACAGAATGGTTGTGGAAACAGAACAGTCCTCTATCTGGTCTGACCTGCTGACCTTCTGGAACTTCCCCCATAACTAACTCTAGCCTCACAGGTAAAGGAGAGGAAGGACAATAAATAAAACCATGTTTGTAAGTAGACCCCTGGCTGATACGAACACCTCCCCTGCATGGCTAAAACTGTAATACTGCTGGAGTCAGAGAGAGTCCCCTGAAATGAATTCTCCTGCAATTTATTGTATGTGTCCAGCTAAGTCTTTGCAGATATGCCACTCCCCAGGCTGCGGAATGAGGCTTCCTTGTTAATGTGGAAGAAGTATGATACAATCACCTCTGGACACTCATCAATCCAAATTATTTGATGTGGTTTTAATTAGCCCAAACAAGAAACACAGTAGTTATTATAACTGGACTCTAGAAAGAGGAGAAATCAACTCTTTGTTTACTTCTGGTGTCTCAGACGCATGAAGACACACCAAAATAACTGCTATTTATTTTACAAGATGGAAAAAATATTGACTGCCCTCTGGTCATAGAAGGCATTTTCTTTTGGGATTACAAGTGCAGAGATGAATTAGGTACACTTAGGATCAATATCTGTTTCTCTTCTTGGCTCAGGATGGGATTTGTCAAAATTCGAGAGCAGCTTCTATTGAGTGTCTGCTACAAATCCTTCCACTACTGAGTCATACACCTATTCAGGTTGAAATATAAAAAGCAAAGGGCTTTTTCAGCTACAATATCTGGGGTCAGGATGCTGAATCGCCTCTCTGCCTTTGCCTTTAATGAGCTTTAGTTTGATGAAGTGACCTTACTGGCAGAGAATGGAAGGGAGTAAAGGGTCCATGCTAGCAAAAGAGAGTGACTCCCAGGGATGGAGAAAGATGCAGGCAAAGCACTCACTGTGAACTGGGAGGGAGAGAGAGAGGGAGGAAAGGGTCAGAAGAAACTGTGGATGAAACTACTCTAGCCAAAGATATTGAAACACTGAAGCTAAGATACATGGAACAAATTTCTTGAGCTCTGACTAATTTTTAGGACTGCAACAAGTAATTGATGGAATGATCAACATATTTACTATCCTTGGGGACTCCAAGACTTGAAGAAGATGTCTCTCTCTCCTTGATTGAGTACAGTTTAGGCAACAAGGTCACCAGACGTCCCATGGGCCAAGCCAGCAAAAAATGGAGAAAGAATTCTTGAAACTATTTCATACATTCCTGAAGCAGGATTTTGGGGGTTTGTATTTCACAGACTAGGACACAGATATACATCATCTAACCATAAAACATAAGTGTGGAAAAGACTGCTTAGATTTACCTTTGTGTATTCTAAACATCAAGAATTTACAAGGTGTAAATAAGTGTTTCATGTGGAATTGGGAAACAGAAAGAAGAAAGATGAGGTCCTTGACCTAAGGAAGCAAGACTTTAGATGGGGAGGCAAAGCCAACCACAAGGCTGTACAGAATGAGGCATGATAAATGTCAAGGATTGATGGGTGCCAATCACTGACAACAAACAGAGTGGCCACAAGTGCTATGGAAATTAGACAAAGAAGAAAGTTATATGATGTGGGATAAGGAGTCCCCTGGAGGAGATGAGTCTTGAGCTAGACCTCAGAGTAGAGAAAGGATCTGGCAACGTGAGCAGAAAGAGGTAGGCACTCTGAGCTAAAGATATGAATGAAGGGAAAGAGGTAAAGGAAGTGGCCACCATGAAGGGGAGGGCAACAATGACCTATCCCTGGAGGCAGGGAGGGCATGTGCTCGGAGGAGAGAGAAGTGGACACTCATGTAGTTCCTACACTAATGAACTGAATCTTCTTGCCTTCTCCCAACTTCAGTTTTCTCTTCTCTAGAACACCTACTGCATAGAAATATTAAGAAATTGAAGGGATGATTTATGTAAATCACCTACCTCAGTTCATAGCTCAATACATTGAATTCCCCCTCCCTGTACCCACCCCCAGCTCAGCCAAGGAGACTGCATCTAATTCCAGTGTTTTCTTATGTGTCACAGTCACCCCTCATGAAAATCAGTGGTTGGGTCACTGGCACATAGCACTATCTGAGGGAGTCTTGACATATAAAGCACTGTTAGTGCTATGGCAGTTGATCTCAGACTGCTGAGCCTTTTAAAAATCTTAGCTATGATTTTTTTTTTAATTTTCCCTTTTTCCTCCCCCTGTCAGACTGTCAGCTGCCCTTTCTGATTCTGCCATTTTTGCCTGTTTCTTCTAATCTGATATGGACTAGTAAACCATTGTGAGAATATACTAAATTTATGTAACCCTGAATATAGGGATTCAAGATGAGAAAGTCAATCAGTAATCCAGAGGTCTCCACATAACCATGTGAATCTTGATTTGTGGCTATTTTTTAAAAAATATTTTCAGGGGCTTCCCTGGTGGCGCAGTGGTTGAGAATCTGCCTGCCAATGCAGGGGACACGGGTTCGAGCCCTGGTCTGGGAAGATCCCACATGCCGCGGAGCAAATGGGCCCGTGAGCCACAATTACTGAGCCTGCGCGTCGGAAGCCTGTGCTCCGCAACAAGAGAGGCCGCGATACTGAGAGGCCCGCGCACCGTGATGAAGAGTGGCCCCCGCTTGCCACAACTAGAGAAAGCCCTCGCACAGAAATGAAGACCCAACACAGCCATAAATAAATAAATAAATAAATAAATAAATAAATAAATAAATAAATAAATAAATAAATATTTTCTCACCGAGAGCTTTAAACCCATTGTTGCCAAATCCTTTAAAATAATAAAATGGCACGTAATAACAATCAAAGCTAAATTTCTTCAAAAATTTGAGGGTGGAAATTTGGTATATCTCTCTACTGCACCAGTTACCCAGTAATCTGGTGATCTAGGCTCTTTCTCCAAAAACAGTCTCAGACCTCTAATTTTTACTTAAAGATAAATGAATGACATCAGTTAAGTATAGTGCTATTCGGATAGTTTGCATGTTAACAGAGATGTCTTGAGTTATCAAACAGAAGCTTTAACGGGGAATCTTAGACCTTTGACTGAAGTAGTTGAGATTTTTGAGAGTGAAGGACTAGAAAGACCTTGTTAAACCTCATCACAATGTGCCTGCTTAATAATATACTTGACTGCCGGGTCCTAGGGCTATCTATTCTTTTACTTCTCCTGGACTCATCTTCCCCAGATAAGCATCATGATAATTCCTCTTTCTCATGTCAAGGGTGTGTCCTAGAAATATTTCATTTATTTTTCAAAACAGGTGTCAAGATCCTTCAGAGAATAGTACCATCTTAGGTTAATGGGACTGTCTGGTCTCCCGAGCTGCCTCCTCTCTGTATTATACAGTGAAATTGACTAGGACATTTCCAACTTAGAAAGTCGTGTCTTTGGGGTAGATTTAACCATACAGGAGAATTAATATAAAGTGGTAATGGTTCAGAGACCAGCTCACCGCTCCTTGAAATTTCAGCGACTGGAAAAATTAGTCTCCTGTTTCCTTTCTGTTCCCTTTTTTTAAATTATAACTTGCTGAGGCACTAGCTAATACCCTTTAATCTCTTTTAATAACTACCCTATCATTGGTTTCTCTAAGCATCCTTCTCAAGGCATCCACAAATCCAAGAATGCTCTTAAGATTGACTGACTGACTGAGCTCTCAGCTCTGTTGATTTACTGACATGAGGTTTATTCCTCCAGCCCTGGCTTGGCGGGGATGAAAGAAAGCAAGGATGTGAACTCTTTCTAGACCCAGGAAAGGGCTAACCCTCAGGAAATTTGGGAAGAAGACCAAGTGTATTTTTAGCTACCATTCCCCACATTTCCTTAATGTTCTCTCTCTCAGAGCTCTCCTCTCTCCCCCTTAACTTCTTCCAACAACCTCACTATTTTCTAGGGGGTGGGATTACTAAGCACTCCTTCTTATAGGAATTTTACATATTCAAAGAAACCGAGTCATTAAGAGAAACACATCTCTACTGCAGGAATCACAAGCACCGTGTCAGACCCATATGGGACACATTTATGGCAGCTATCCCAGCCAAATGCTCATAGGTCATGCTAGGTCAGAAGCTATCAAGTCCCTTTTCTTGTAATACTTGAGCACATCCTGGGTGAATAATGTCAAGTTTAAAAATGAGCCCCTAAACTCAGAAGGCATTGGACCTGGCCTCAAGTTGCTTGCCATCACCACCCTTCTCCACAAGGGGTACAAATTTCATGGGAAGACATGATGAGGCAGAGTAAAGCAGTGATGTCAGCATTCAAGTATTTATTAAAGTAGCTACTCTGCTTGGCCCGGTGGAGGATAAAATATGACCTAGAAGACAGGACTTCCATAGGTGACATAAGAAAAGAACAATAGTCCCTATGTGATAAAAGCTATAGTTCAGGAACTAAGTACCCAGGAAGGCCAGTGAAGGGAGATTAATGAGGATCCATGCACCCAAGAAATGTTTCATGAGACTTGAAGAGTGCTTAATGTTTAGAAACAAGTGAGAAAATATAAGATTATATATATATCACCATAACCCCAGAAGATGTTTTAAATTTAGAAAACAAATGGCTGATTCAATCATTAGGAGAAGGAAATGCATGTGTAGGATACACATTTGCTTCACCTGAAGAGACCTCTCATAAGATAATGCAGGCAGGTTCTGCCAAAGAGAAGGCGGAATGTAAGCAAGGTATACTTCTAGCACCTACCATCAACCCTGCACACAGCAATACCAAGACTCTCAAGCTCCCCTGCAGTCTAAAGGCCCTCACTAGACTATACTTCTAGAGCAGCAGCATCCAATAGACGTATAACAGAAACTACAAATGCAAGCCACATATGAAATTTAAAATTTTCTTGTAGCCACATTTTAAAAAGTAATAAGAAACAGCTGAAAGTAATTTTAATGTGTTTTATTTAACCCAATATATCCAAAATTTATTATTTCAATATGCAATCAGTATAAAGCAGTTATTAATGAAATATGTTATGTTCATTTTACCATACTACATTTTCAAAATTCAATGTGTATTTTACACTTACCTATCAGCTCAAACTAGCCACAGTTTAACTGCTTGATAGCCCCAGGTGGCTAACAGCTACTATATTGCATAACTCAGCACTAGAGACATGCCAGTCTTCAGTTTCAGACACTTAGGTCACTGCTTCCTTTCAATGTTAGTCCAATAAACGAATTCCTCCTAAGGTGCTGTTAATAGATAGCTATTATTTGCTATATAAGCCCTCTCAGATAATATTTTATCTTAGAGTGGGAATTTTCACATTGAAAGAAAGAGACCTTGTGAGCAGGGAGAATTTCTCTGAATTTCAAACTAGACTGAGTGGGTGGAAACTTGCATATGAATTTCCCATTACACTCTGGAACCCTCCACACTCCCCAGAGCCCTGCAACAGTCTCGTCTCCATATGTGGTTTTGGAAGAGCTGGTGGGTACATAGTCTGGACAGATCTCTATGCTCAAAGGATCCTCCCAGGACTTCTAGGCCAGCTGTTGGCACCAAGATGACCCTGAAGGACCCAGAAGGCCTGATGTCACATGAACCTATTTATCCTTTCCCTCTCTCCGAACATCTAGTCAGTGCTAACAACTGGCCACCTTTTCTGACCTGTGCCCAGTCTTCATGCTTCATAAATTAGCCATGGAAATTCCCAAGGGCTCTGGAATTGAGGACTGAAAAGCAATGGTCTCTGTACAAGGTCAGGGAAATAGAAGCCCACTGCCTTGAAGTAGGTACTAAAAATGCTGCCTTGGGCTACATTAGGGGAAGGAAGGTGACCTGACTGGACACTGACTTGACAGACCATCACAGGAGGATCCTGGCTGGGGTTCTGGATGTAATGTTTCTAAAAGGATGTTGGAAACATGGGAGTGTTGCAGAGAAGACACACTGGCCCGAAGGCAGAATCTTTCAAGCAAACTGTATATATAGAGCTGTGTCTGCTTGAATGTGATCCCCTGCTGGGCCACTCACAAGGTTGCTAACCTTGGGCAAATTACTTTCTAAGTCTTGGTTCTTCAAGGTAACCTGGGGTTATAAAAGCAACCTCAGAGGATTGTTACACAGATACACTTAACTGGGTGCCTGCCAGAGAGTGTTTTCAATACACTATGGCTATTTAATAAAAAGGGATGATAGGTGATAGATAATAGATAGATGATAGATAGATAGATAGATAAATTACCCAGCAGAAGCAAGAGAGAAAGAAGCAGAGGACCAAGTGACTGAGGACCAGAACACACACATACAGGGCACCCACATATGCACACAAACTTAAGCATACACATGCACATTCAAGCATCATGTGTGCATACACACCCACAGCATGCACTCAGACACACACAGATGTATGCATGTCCAACCTTGCTTTGACATTCTGAATCTGTGAAAATTAGCTTCAGTCTCCAATCTCTGCACCTGTAGCCAATAGTTTCCTGCTCCAGTGCATCCCTCTTCTTTATGACCTCATGAAGTATTGCTGTCTCCTGTGTGCCCTGGCTCACAGCTCTGGGAAAGGAAAAATAAAACTGTGACCTAATTGGGAAAGGAAAACCATGCCCTTTCTCTACTCAGTGTGGCAGACATTTGGCTCTCTGGCTACACAATCTCATAGGAATGGATGATGCTGCTTGTATATAAAACAGCATGTCCCCTCTACAGAGAGCATCCAGAGGTACTTAGTAGAGATGGTAAATTATTGGTTGAAAGGCCCTGCTGCCCTGGAGTAATCAAATTCTCCTTCCTCACTCACTCACTTCAGACGCTGCATGAACCATGTGTAATTAATGCCATGACTGGATTCGCTGCTACATTTTATTCCCCCAGATCATGGAGGGTATGAAGGGGCCTGTATCTGAACAACAAAGCAGGAGGCAAGGTGGTCAGGTAGAATGTGAAAGAAGAACCAAGAGAGGCAATTTGACAAGGAATTGCTAGACCTACTGTGTGTTGGCTGCCATGAGGTCCACAAGCAAAAGAGGCATGGCCTTGACCTTTAGGAGATAGGTGCCCAATCCATGCAAGTGGAAAAGCAATACTGATAAGACAATACTGCTCCAAATAAGTCTGACTGATCCATATTTAGTGGTTACAAAGTACCTGGCTTTTGATGAGGTTTTTGACATTTACCTAATTGAATCCTCACTACAAGTTCAGTTAAATATTATTATCTCCCTTTACAGATGAGAAAACTGAGAAATAGAGAATTAGCTCACTTGCCCCACGTCACACAACTCAGCTGAAAGATATCAATGCCTTAGAATGTTAAGGGAGTCAAAATTCCAACTGAGTGTTACTGATTGAGAGATGATGTATTTAATGCCTACAGAGCCAGAGGGTGGAATTCCTCCCAATCACATACCCTTTTGACTTCTGTTTATACAAACCCAGTTGATCCTTCCAAAAACCAGCTCATTCTTTGCCTCCACCATGAAGTCTCTAAAATTCACCTTCTCTGGCATGTTGCTTAAACATTTTCTTTTCTAACATGTTTAAGTCTTGGTTCTCCAACTAACCTGTAGGTTATTTGTACATTACGTCAGAAGGGAGTACCTGTTACTATTAATACTCGTGGTAGTAGCTGCATCAGAAAGGTACCACTTATTCATAAAAACCAAATAGTACAGTAGCAACTCTGTCCTCAGTACAGTCCCAGGGCCTGGTACCATGCTCTCACACAGCACACATTGTCCAACATATGAAAGGCAGTGTGAAGAGGTAAGAGTGGAGAGGGCAGTGTAAAAGTCAATCAAACACCCCACCTGCCCTCAAGGCACCACCATCAACTGTGGATCTGTGGTATTTCCTCAATAAATATAATTTATAATGCAAATCAGGAAGTGATGCAAATCAGGTTCCCTGACTTCAGGCAATACTGCAAATCTACAGTAATCAAAACAGTATGGTACTGGCACAAAAACAGAAATATAGATCAATGGAACAGGATAGAAAGCCCAGAAATAAACCCACACACCTACAGCCAACTAATCTATGACAAAGGAGGTGAGGCTATACAATGGAGAAAAGACAGTCTGTTCAATAAGTGGTGCTGGGAAAACTGGACAGCTACATGAGAAAGAATGAAACTAGAACATTCTCTAACACCATACACAAAAATAAACTCAACATGGATTAAAGATCTAAATGTAAGACTGCATACTATAAAACTCTTAGAGGAAAACAGAGGCAAAAACTCTTTGACATAAATCCCATCATTTTCAATCCATTTCCCAGACTAATGGAAATAAAAACAAAAATAAACAAATGCGACCTAATTAAACTCAAAAGCTTTTGCACAGCTAAGGAAACCATAAACAAAACAAAAAGACAACCTTCAGAATGGGAGAAATTATTTGCTAATGATGCAACCAACAAGGGATTAATCTCCCAAATTTACAAACAACTCATGCAGCTCAATATTGAAAAAACAAAAAACCCAATCAAAAAATGAGCAGAAGACCTAAACAGACATATCTCCAAAGAAGAAATACAGATGCGCAAGAGGCACATGAAAAGATGCTCAACATCACTAAGTATTAGAGAAATGCAAATCAAAACTACAATGAGATATCACCTCACACTAGTCAGAACGGCCATCATCAAAAAGTCTACAAACAATAGACTGGAGAGGGTGTGGAGAAAAAGGGAACCCTCTACACTACCGGTGGGAATGTAAATTAGAACAGCCACTATGGAGAACAGTATGGAGGTTCCTTAAAAAACTAAAAATAGAGCAACCATATGATCCTGCAATCCCACTCCTGGGCATATATCTGGAGAAATCCGTGGTTCAAAAGGATACATGCACCCCAATGTTCATTGCAGCACTGTTTACAACAGCCAAGACATGGAAACACCCTAAATGTCCATTGACAGATGAATGGATAAAGAAGATGTGGTACATACATACAAGGGAATATTACTCAGCCATTAAAGAGAATGAAATAATGCCATTTGCGGCAACATGGATAGACCTGGAGATTATCATACTAAGTGAAGTAAGTCAGACAGAGGAAGACAAATATCATATGATATCACTTATATGCGGAATCTAAAAAAAAAAAAAAAAAAAAAAGATACCAATGAACTTATTTACAAAACAGAAACAGACTCACAGAATTAGAAAACAAACTTATGGTTACCAAAGGGAAAAGGGGTGGTGATCAATTGGGAGTTTGGGGTTGACATATACACACTACTCTATTTAAAATAGATAACAAACAAGGACTTACTGTATAGCACAGTGAATTCTGCTCAATATTCTGTAATAGTCTAAATGAGAAAGAATTTGAAAAAGAATAGATACATGTCTATGTATAACTGAATCACTTTGCTGTACACGCAAAACTAACACAACATTTTTAGTCATGTATACTCTACTATAAAATAAATTTTTTTAAAACATGTAAAAAATAAATTATTTTTTTTTTAATTTTTAAAAAAAGAGAGAGTGATAAGTGCAATAATGGGAATGCTAACTTTCAGGATGTATGAGATCTAGAAAAGAGAGAAGTGTGGGAATAGATCCACACCAAAACTTGAAAACATGTGGCTTAATGTAATTAATTTACAACACCTGGAGCCTTAGCTTAGCTTTTGATATTCACTGTTTCACTTAAAGATGCCTGCACTGATATTGGCAACTTATCTGGCTTTGAATCTATAGAGTCTCAGTAAGGAACGGAGGAAGGGTGGCTTATGATTTGACTGGTATAATCACTCTGTTCTTCCTTCTAAATCCATTTCACTTCTCAAGTCAAACCGTAACCCTTTCACTGCTGTCATGACTTTCCCAACGCCAGGCACAATGATTCAAGTATATCTGTGCACCTTGAATGTCCCCTGGGGCCTGTCACTCCAGGTACTCAGGTGGGTCATTGTATTGCAACTTACCCTTAAGGTCACAAAATCAACATGTCCTTCTTCCAAGAGGAGACTTCGGTTCTGCTCTCCCCGAGTCCCAGATGGGATTCTGGAAGGGGTTTTCTAACCTTGTGCATAAACTGGTCACCCATTCTTTTGTCCATTTCTCTGTGCCTCAGCGTGGCTGTCTGCGTCTCACTGTGGGACGGTAGGGCTCCCACAGTGCATGGCTGGCTTGGTACTTGCCTAAAGCATTGCCTGTCACCACTACTGCTGCTACCAGTGAAGAGGGCCTAAGCTTTCATAGTCTAACTCTGAAACTCTATCTTTTCCTCATGATCATCTCTTTCTGATCTGATTCCCTACAGCAGCCTAGTGCTGTCCCCTTCCCAGTAAGCCTCAGTCCTCCACGAGAGCTGGGTCAGGATGGGTTCAAGTACAGCCTCACACTACCAGACTGATCACTTTGACATACCCTCACGGGGCCCTGTTTTGCTTTCTGTAATTGGATTTATACCAACCCCAAATTATATCTACACATCTGACCCCCAGGAGGTGTGGCCAAGTGACCCCAAACAGGCCATGACAGTTGGAAAGGCCTTGCCTGCTCAGAGCACACAGAAGCCCTGAATGGGTAGGAGGTATCATCCAACCCTGCATGTTACCCTATCCAAATGCCAGAATCACATTTCTACGAGTCAATCCTGTTGTCCCAGAGAAGATAGAAATTTCTGTCATGACCAAATTGTAAAGTGACCATTTCCTCTTCCTGCTATTAATTTTGTGTCCAAATGCATAAGATAGCAAAAGAATTCAGTTTATTTTCCCCACATCAACATTTTATCTATATGCAAGATAAAATAACATTTGGGTGATAGAGGAGGTGATTGATCAATTGATCAAAAACTGATATAGACCTTGGGTAGTTGTGTTCTGGAATTAAAACAAAAATATCTCATATTATTATTGAGAAATAATCATTATTATCAATACTAATAAAAATAATGTTATACTTTCTTTCTACATGGGTGCTTCCTGGATAAACTATTAGCATTTTTTAATGTAAAATCCTGAACAGTTTCATATAATTAACCTAGCCTGGGAATTTCTGTTACACATGATCAAACTCTTCCTCCTGAAGGAGGCGTGGTGGACGGAGACCTGGGGAGGAGTTAGAGCTGCAGGGTCAGGTTCAGCAGGAGACCATGAAAGTAACTGAGAGAGGAGAACTGAATGCAACGAGGGAGCCACGGAAGAACTTGACTTGCTCAGGGTGGGGAAGCCGGAAAGGATTTGGTGCAGATGTAAGGTTTCTAACTGGTTTAGGGTTCAATCAGGGAATTGTTTTGGGAACGTTGAGTCCAACGACCCAAATAATGGTTTAATATTCATAAAAAGTTATTCTGGATATTGCCCCATGAACAAGAGTCACTTGCGAATCTCATTAAAAATATAAGTCCCAATTTCTCACCTGTTTCCTACATAATCTCTGGAGGTGGAGGCCAGAAAACTGTACTTTTCAAGAAATGCCCCAGGTAAGCCTAACATGCAGTCAGGTTTAGGAACCAGTCATTTGAACACCTAAAGAAACTTAGTCCATAGTGTCACTGCTCTGGGTACAGGGACACAGAGCCTAAGGCAAAATATTCCATCTTTGGACCACTGCTTTGTTAGAATGATCTATCACATGTTGAGCCAAAATGCATCTCTCCACAATGTCCATCACTGGGTCCTGTTTCTATCCCTTGGGACCTCACAGAACAAACTGAATCCTTCTTCTTGATGATTAGTGATCTCATCCATAAACGAACCAGAATGTCTTCTCATCCCCTGACCAGCCCAGCACAGCTGTGGTCTTCCTCTGTCAGGGTCACAGCTTTGGGTGAGCTGTGAAGGTCATTTTGGAACTTGTTTGAAGAACTGAAGAAGCTGCAGCTGTTATTTTCATTCTGCATCCATGTATAACAACTCTTCGACCTGGAGGCTGAGCTACGGCCTACTAACTCGTCTTGCTCCTCTTGCTTTTTCTTGTTTGTACGGCTGTTTTTCCTCCTTTCATCCCACATCCTTCAAGTATTTTTTTTTTCCGTAGCTTCCCCGCGGCACAGCTCTACAGATTTGCACATCAGTAAAGAAGCCAGAAGAGATGCTGTTCGTGCAGATTCCTCCTTCCTGGCTGCAGAAGTGCCCTTTGGACCCTACAAGTAACTGCAGGTTCTGGGCTTTCTCTCTCCCATACGAAGCAAAACCACAGGGCAGTGGACATGGGCTAGCTCCATGCCACAGGCTATAGCATCCTACCTTCCCCCTAAGCCTACCTTTGGCCTTTGGTACAAATTTTGCTTAACTAGCACATGGGGAAAAACTCTATGTTATTTGGTCCAATATGTTAAAGATATTTGATTTGAAATATTAGGTACAAGAGCATGAAGAAAAATAAGTTGTTAACATTGAAATTATCTCTTGTGAAGGTCACTTATCCCCAAACCATCAAACCCCACACACCACACCCAAAGTGTACACCTAATGTGTGTGTTTGCTTTATCCTGGTGTCACAAATTCCATGCAGCTCCTCTAATACATGAAAGCCAAATTAAAAATACTTCAGATAATCGGCATGTTTTTGTACCATTGCACTGCTTAGCATTTCAATGAAAATACATTATTTGGGTCACATGTACTCATACTATGTATCCAATGTTGATACAATGATAGCAAATCACTTGAATAGATGATAAGATGGCTAAAATGTGTGCAGAGTATCTGGATAATTTGACCCCATCTCTAGATTCACATTCACACTCCCGACAGCTATACATGTTGCTTCCACCAGAAATCCAGCTTTGTCCAACTGTAACTTGGTCTTTGCCCCCATGGGGACTATGCCCTAGCTTCATGCTGGCCCAGCTTGACCTCAGTGCAAAAGTCTTTTGATGCTTCTGCCCTAGCTGGCTGCCCCTCACTCTGCTCAGGGCCTGAGAAACAGATTTCTGACTTTCCTGTTGTGCCTTTCAAATCATTTCTTGTGGGTCTCCAAATAACCAGCCAGCATTGACCATCTACAGAGGATCTGGTCTCAGGGCACCTGCCTGTTTCCCGCCTGTCTTATTCTGACCCGGGGACCTAGCTCATTCTGCAGGAAGCGTTCAGGAAAGGAGAGTGTGTGAATATGCAAGCAAGGCCCTGGATTGTGATGTGGGGACAATACCAGGTATACCTGGCTTCACATCTTGGCTCTGAAAAATACTGGAGGTGTGATCTGCAAGACCGGGCTCAATGGTATCAACCTCACAGGGTGGGTGTGGAAATTAAGAGAGCTAATCTATTTAAGATAAATGGCAATTGGGCACCTAATAAATATTCACTCCTTCTCCCTCTCTTTTCCTTACCCTTCATGTGCATTCGACTAGACGAATGAGAGCTTGTCTCTTCCTAATATAGCTAAATGATCATACCCTGCATTTGTACAATACTTTATAAAATACAAAACACATTCAAAAGCCCTTCGCCCTAGCAGTTATTCTGAGTGGGCAAAGCAGATGTCATTATCCTCATCTTTCGGGTGAGGAGGTGGAACCTCCTAAAATGTTTAGGTGATTTGTCCAAGGTCCCATACTAGGAACTCCTGAGCAGAGACAACACATCTTCTCAAGAGATTGTTAAACAATCTGAGGATCTGCTGGAGGAGCCACCCCTAGTCACCGCATGCACTCATCAGACCTGCATCCCTTAATAAACAAACTCTTCTATCTTAGGTTAGTCCCCCTGAGGGTTTGCACACAGCAATCTGACAAATGAATTCACATGCAGGTGCCAGGGGCCGATAATGGCTTAATATGTTAACATTCCACAAGTATTGACATTTTAACAAGGAAAGGCTCTGGACAATGCCTTAATGCAGGAAAAGAAAATAGATTCCGTCCTGAGCACCAGCTGTGATCAGTTAGTAGTGGCTGCCCAGAAAGAGTTTTGAGAAGGACCCTGAGGCTTTGCGCTCAGAGGAAAGCCTGTCAAGATCCATTGTCAATGTCTGCCCTAGGTGTGGATGAGGCAGGAGAGGCAGGCGCACCACTCCTCACCCTTTAGCTCTGACCTCAGATCCACCAGAGACTTCCCAGGGAGCATCCCCAATCTCCACCCCCCGCTTTGCCCTAATTCCTACAGGATGAGCTAGATGAGCAAGAGGTGACAAAATGAGGCTTGGACAAGTTCCCTGCATGAATCCTAGCATCCTCTGAGTCTAGGTTTTCTCATCATAAGCACTAAATATGATACTATGTGTAAAAGCTCTTTGAAAATTATAGAACATTATTCAGCTGTGAGGTGTGACTGCTATTAGTCCAAGTGCCACAGCCACCTGGAGGGGTGGGGAGTGTCCCCGTCTCATGTGGAATCTGGGGGCAGAAACAATTTATTCTGCCTTCACTTTATACCAGAATGAGGAAGAGGGTTTGTTTTCTGGGGTCCCTTCTTTCTCCCCCATCTCTCCTCCCCTCCTCTCCACTTGCCAGGAGATGAGTCGGACAGGCTGTCCCTGCAGCATCTCCTCCTACCTCCCAGGCTGGGTATTGGCATCACTATCTGAATATCAGCAATAACAGATAGGAGCGGCAATACCGATGTTTCATTACCTTTGGTGCCACTGGGGATTTCTGCCCGGATATTTGGATTCACGTGACTTTCTTGCTCCGAGACTGACTTTGAAAAATGTGAATTTGCCTCAGTCGGTTAACCAGTGCAGGCCTGAGGGACAGAGCACCTCTGGCCTTTGTATGGCCCTGGGTACCCCCCAGCCATGCCTGGTCTTACCTGGTTCTGTCCCCAGCAATGTCAGGGTCATATCCCTAGCGTCGTTCCGTTGCTTGCACCGTTAAGAAGAAGCTTATATGCACGTAAAGCCCTGTATACCTCTTACCTGGCTCTCTGAATTATCACATCTTTTCCTTGTCATTCACACTTTGCTTCCAGAAAACTGGACTATCTACTGTTCCTACATACCTCCACAGTGTCCTGTGCTGTCTGCTTTCCCTGCCACACCCAGTCCCTAGTCTCTGCCTTCTAAGTCTATCCTTTGCTCAAAGTCCACTCAACATGACACCTTCATGAGGTCCATAACAGACTTTTTTTTTTTTTTGAAAATTCTTCATGCTACTTTGCCTTACAGTGGATTTTTTTTTTAATTGGGGCATAGTTGTTTTACAATGTTGTGTTAGCTTCTACTGTACAGAGAAGTGGAGTTCCCTGTGCTGTACAGCAGGTTCTCATTAGTTATCTATTTTATATGTATTAGTATATATGTATTAATCCCAATCTCCCAATTCATCCCACCCACCCCCTTCCCCTCTTGGTGGCCATACACTTGTTCTCTACATCTGTGTCTCTATTTCTGCCTTGCAAACTGGTTCATCTGTACCATTTTTCTAGATTCCACAAATATGCGTTAATGCACCCCAATGTTCATTGCAGCACTATTTACAATAGCCAGGTCATGGAAGCAACCTAAATGCTCATCGACAGACGAATAGATAAAGAAGATGTGGTACATATATACAATGGAATATTACTCAGCCATAAAAAGGAATGAAATCGGGTCATTTGTAGGGATGTGGATGGACCTAGAGTCTGTCATACAGAGCTAAGGCAGTCAGAAAGAAAAGAAAACATCGTATATTAATGCATAAAGACTCTTTTAATCGAGGATCATTTTCTCTTTCTTTTAAATAAATATTTCATAGTAGCTAACAGTTATGTAGTGCATGCATGGACCCTACAGTGTGCTGATTTCACAGCCATGATTTCAGTTAATCTTCACAATAACCGTAGGATTAGGCACTATTATTTATCCAATTTTATGGATGATCAAACAGAGGCTCAGAGAAATCAAAGAATTTTCCCTCAATAAAGCAGCCAGTACCAGAGCTGAGATTAAGGCCTCGTTCTCTATCTCCAGGGCCAATGCCTAGAACTCCCACAGTCCAGAGTTTATTAAGACCAGCCCTGAACCCAAGATCATTTCTCCTGTTGACATAGATTATGTTCCACTTGGTATAAAAACTCGTGGTGATCTTGTCTCCATTTGACTGACATGATTATAAATTCTGGTAACCAGTCCTCCCTCAGTATCCAAGGGAGACTGGTTCCAGGACCCCCAGTGGATACCAAAATCTTTGGATGCTCAAATCCCTTATATACAGTCAGCCCTCTGTCCCACGGATGTGGAACCCGTGGAGGCGGAGAGCTGACCATAATCAAGAAGAGATTAGGAGAGAGGAGAAGATGGCGGAAGAGTAAGATGCGGAGATCACCTTCTTCCCCACAGATACATCAGAAATACATCTACACGTGGAACTGCTCCTATAGAACACCCACTGAACGCTGGCAGAAGACGTCAGACCTCCCAAAAGGCAAGAAACTCCCCACGTACCTGGGTAGGGCAAAAGAAAAAAGAAACAACAGAGACAAAAGAATAGGGACGGGACCTGCACCAGTGGGAGGGAGCTGTGAAGTAGGAAAGGTTTCCACACACTAGGAAGCCCCTTCGCGGGCAGAGACTGAGAGTGGCAGAGGGGGGAAGCTTCAGAGCCACGGAGGAGAGTGCAGCAACAGGGGCGCGAAGGGCAAAGTGGAGAGATTCCCGCACAGAGGATCGGTGCCGACCAGCACTCACCAGCCCGAGAGGCTTGTCTGCTCACCCGCCGGGGTGGGTGGGGGCTGGGAGCTGAGGCTCGGGCTTCAGTCGGATTGCAGGGAGAGGACTGGGGTTGGAGGCTTGAACACAGCCTGAAGGGGTTAGCGCACCACAGCTAGCCGGGAGGGAGTCTGGGAAAAGGTCTGGAGCTGCTGAACAGGCAAGAGACCTTTTTCTTGCCTCTTTGTTTCCTGCTGCGCGAGGAGAGGGGATTCAGAGCGCCGCCTAAACGAGCTCCAGAGACGAGCACGAGCCATGGCTATAAGCGCGGACCCCAGAGATGGGCGTGAAACGCTAAGGCTGCTGCTGCCGCCACCAAAAAGCCTGTGTACAAGCACAGGTCACTATCCACACCGCCCCTCCCGGGAGCCTGTGCAGCCCGCCACTGTCAGGGTCCCGTGATCCAGGGACAACTTCCCCGGGAGAACGCACGGTGCGCCTCAGGCTGCTGCAAAGTCACGCCGGCCTCTGCCGCCGCAGGCTCGCCCAGCATCCGTACCCCTCCCTCTCCCTGGCCTGAGTGAGCCAGAGCCCCTGAAGCAGCTGCTCCTTTAACCCCGTCCTGTCTGAGCAAAGAACAGACGTCCTCAGGCGACCTACACGCAGAGGGTCCAAATCCAAAGCTGAAACCCAGGAGCTGTGCGAACAAAGAACAGAAAGGGAAATTTCTCCCAGTAGCCTCAGAAGCAGCGGATTAAATCGCCACAATCAACTTGATGTACCTGCATCTGTTGAATACCTGAATAGACAATGAATCATCCCAAATTGAGGAGGTGGACTTCGGAAGCAAGATATGTTATTTTTTCCCCTTTCCCTCTTTTTATGAATGTGTATGTGTATGCTTCTGTGTGAGATTTTGTCTGTATAGCTTTGCTTTCACCATTTGTCCTAGGGTTCTGCCCATCCGTTGGTTTTGGTATTTTTTTTTTCACTTTAAAAATTTTTTTCTTTTTTTCTTAATAATTATTTTTTTATTTTTTTATTTTAATAACTTTATTTTATCTTACTTTATTTTATTTTATGCTGTTTTTTTTTTCTTTCTTTTTTTTTTCCCTTTTATTCTGAGCCATGTGGATGAAAGGCTCTTGGTGCTCCAGCCAGGCATCAGGGCTGTGTCTCTGAGGTAGGAGAGCCAACTACAGGACACTGGTCCACAAGAGACCTCCCAGCTCCACGTAATACCAAACGATGAAAATCGCCCAGAGATCTCCATCTCAACACCAAGACCCAGCTTCACTCAACAACCAGCAAGCTATAGTGCTGGACACTGTATGCCAAACAACTAGAAAGACAGGAACACAGCCCCATCCATTAGCAGAGAGGCTGCCTAAAATCATAATGAGGCCACAGACACACCAATACACACCACCAGACGTGGACCTCCCCACCAGAAAGACAAGATCCAGCCTCATCCACCAGAACACAGGCACTAGTGCCCTCCACCAGGAAGCCTACACAACACACTGAACCAACCTTAGCCACTGGGGACAGATACCAAAAACAACAGGAACTACGAACCTGCAGCCTGCAAAAAGGAGACACCAAACACAGTAAGATAAGAAAAATGAGAAGACAGAAAAACACACAGCAGATGAAGGAGCAAGGTAAAAACACACCAGACCTAACAAATGAAGAGGAAATAGGAAGTCTACCTGAAAAAGAATTCAGAATAATGATAGTAAAGATGATCCAAAATCTTGGAAATAGAATAGACAAAATGCAAGAAACATTTAACAAGGATCTAGAAGAACTAAAGAGGAACCAAGCAACAATGAAAAACACAATAAATGAAATTAAAAATACTCTGGAAGGGATCAATAGCAGAATAACTGAGGAAGAAGAATGGATAAGTGACCTGGAAGATAGTGGAAATAACTACTGCAGAGCAGAATAAAGAAAAAAGAATGAAAAGAATTGCAAACAGTCTCAGAGACCTCTGGGACAACATTAAATGCAACAACATTCTAATGATAAGGGTCCCAGAAGAAGAAGAGAAAAAGAAAAGGACTGAGGAAATATTTGAAGACATTATAGTTGAAAACTTCCCTAATATGGGAAAGGAAATAGTTAATCAAGTCCTGAAAGCACAGAGAGTCCCATACAGGATAAATCCAAGGAGAAACACGCTAAGACACATATTAATCAAACTATCAAAAATTAAATATAAAGAAAATATATTAAAAGCAGCAAAGGAAAAACAACAAATAACACACAAGGGAATCCCCATAAGGTTAACAGCTGAACTTTCAGCAGAAACTCTGCAACCCAGAAGGGAGTGGCAGAACATATTTAAAGTGATGAAGGAGAAAAACCTACAAACAAGATTACTCTACCCAGCAAGGATCTCATTCAGTTTTGATGGAGAAATTAAAACCTTTACAGACAAACAAAAGCTGAGAGAGTTCAGCACCACCAAACAAGCTTTACAACAAATGCTAGGGAAACTTCCCTAGGCAAGAAACACAACAGAAGGAAAATACCTACAATAACAAACACAAAACATTTAAGAAAATGGGAATAGGAACATACATATTGATAATTGCCTTAAATGTAAACGGATTAAATGTTCTCACCAAAAGACACAGACTGGCTGAATGGATACAAAAACAAGACCCATATATATGCTGTCTACAAGAGACTCACTTCAGAACTAGGGAACCATACAGACTGAAAGTGAGGGGATGGAAAAAGATATTCCATGCAAATGGAAATCAAAAGAAAGCTGGAGTAGCAATTCTCATATCAGACAAAATAGACTTTAAAATAAACACTATTACAAGAGACAAAGAAGGACACTATATAATGATCAAGGGATCGATTCAAGAAGAAGATATAACAATTGTAAATATTTTTGCACCCAACATAGGAGCACCTCATTACATAAAGCAAATACTAACAGCCATAAAAGGGGAAATTGACAGTAACACAATCATAGTAGGGGACTTTAACACCCCACTTTCACCAATGGACAGATCATCCAGAATGAAAATAAATAAGGAAACACAAGCTTTAAATGATACATTAAACAAGATGGACTTAATTGATATTTATAGGACATTCCACCCAAAAACAACAGAATACACAGTTTTCTCAAGTGCTCATGGAACATTCTCCAGGATAGATCATATCTTGGGTCACAAATCAAGCCTTGGTAAATTTAAGAAAATTGAAATCATATCAAGTATCTTTTCCAACCACAATGCTATGAGACTAGATATCAATTACAGGAAAAGATCTGTAAAAACTACAAATGCATGGAGGCTACACAATACACTACTTAATAACAAAGTGATCACTGAAGAAATTAAAGGGGAAATCAAAAAATACCTAGAAACAAATGACAATGGAGACACGATGACCCAAAACCTATGGGACGCAGCAAAAGCAGTGCTAAGAGGGAAGTTTATAGCAATACAAGCCTACCTCAAGAAACAGGAAACATCTCGAATAAACAACCTAGACTTGCACCTAAAGCAATTAGAGAAAGAAGAACAACAACAAAAAAAAACCCCAAAGTTAGCAGAAGGAAAGGAATCATAAAGATCAGATCAGAAATAAATGAAAAAGAAATGAAGGAAGCAATAGCAAAGATCAATAAAACTAAAAGCTGGTTCCTTGAGAAGATAAACAAAATTGCCAAACCATTAGCCAGACTCATCAAGAAAATACGGGAGAAGACTCAAATCAATAGAATTAGAAATGAAAAAGGAGGAGTAACAACTGACACTGCAGAAATACAAAAGATCATGAGAGATTACTACAAGCAACTATATGCCAATAAAATGGACAACCTGGAAGAAATGGGCAAATTCTTAGAAATGCACAACCTGCCGAAACTGAACCAGGAAGAAATAGAAAATATGAACAGACCAATCACAAGCACTGAAATTGAAACTGTGATTAAAAGTCTTCCAACAAACAAAAGCCCTGGACCAGATGGCTTCACAGGCGAATTCTATCAAACATTTAGAGAAGAGCTAACACCGATCCTTCTCAAACTCTTCCAAAATATTGCAGAGGGAGGAATACTCCCCAACTCATTCTACGAGGCCACAATCACCCTGATACCAAAACAAGACAAAGATGGCACAAAGAAAGAAAACTACAGGCCAATATCACTGATGAACATAGATGCAAAAATCCTCAACAAAATACTAGCAAACAGAATTGAACAGAACATTAAAAGCATTATACACCATGATCAAATGGGGTTTATTCCAGGAATGCAAGGATTCTTCAATATACACAAATCAATCAACATGATACACCATATTAACAAATTGAAGGAGAAAAACCATATGATCATCTCAATAGATGCAGAGAAAGCTTTCGACAAAATTCAACACCATTTATGGTAAAAGCCCTGCAGAAAGTAGGCATAGAGGGAACTTTCCTCAACATAGTAAAGGCCATATATGACAAACCCACAGCAAACATTATCCTCAATGGTGAAACATGGAAACCATTTCCACTAAGATCAGGAACAAGACAAGGTTGCCCACTCTCACTACTATTTTTCAACATAGTTTTGGAAGTGTTAGCCACAGCAATCAGAGAAGAAAAAGAAATAAAAGAAATCCAAATCAGAAAAGAAGAAGTAAAGCTATCACTGTTTGCAGATGGCATGATACTATACATAGAGAATCCTAAAGATGCTACCAGAAAACTACTAGAGCTAATCAATGAATTTGGTAAAGTAGCAGGATACAAAATTAATGCACAGAAATCTCTTGCATTCCTATGCACTAATGATGAAAAATCTGAAAGTGAAATTAAGAAAACACTCCCGTTTACCATCACAACAAAAAGAATGAAATATCTAGGAATAAACCTACCTAAGGAGACAAAAGACTTGTATGCAGAAAATTATAAGACACTGATGAAAGAAATTAAAGATGATACAAATAGATGGAGAGATATATCATGTTCTTGGATTGGAAGAATCAACATTGTGAAAAAGAGTATACTACCCAAAGCAATCTACAGATTCAATGCAATCCCTATCAAACTACCACTGGCATTTTTCACAGAACTAGAACAAAAAATTTCACAATTTGTATGGAAACACAAAAGACCCCGAATAGCCAAAGCAATCTTGAGAACGAAAAATGGAGCTGGAGGAATCAGGCTCCCTGACTTCAGACTATACTACAAAGCTACTGTAATCAAGACAATATGGTACTGGCACAAAAACAGAAACATAGATCAATGGAACAGGATAGAAAGCCCAGAGATAAACCCACGCACATATGGTCACCTTATCTTTGATAAAGGAGGCAAGCATATACAGTGGAGAAAAGACAGCCTCCTCAATAAGTGGTGCTGGGAAAACTGGACAGGTACATGTAAAAGTATGAAATTAGAACACTCCCTAACACCATACACAAAAATAAACTGCAAATGGATTAAAGACCTAAATGTAAGGCCAGGCACTATCAAACTCTTAGAGAAAAACATAGGCAGAACACTCTATGACATAAATCACAGCAAGATCCTTTTTAACCCAGCTCCTAGAGAAAGGGAAATAAAAACAAAAATAAATAAATAAAACCTAATGAAACTTCAAAGCTTTTGCACAGCAAAGGAAACCATAAACAAGACCAAAAGACAACCCTCAGAATGGGAGAAAATATTTGCAAGTGAAGCAACTGATGAAGGATTAATCTCCAAGATTTACAAGCAGCTCACACAGCTCAATAACAAAAAAACAAACAACCCAATCCAAAAATGGGCAGAAGACCTAAATAGACATTTCTCCAAAGAAGATATACAGATTGCCAACAAACACATGAAACAATGCTCAACATCATTAATCATTAGAGAAATGCACAGCAAAACTACAATGAGATATCATCTCACACCAGTCAGAATGGCCATCATCAAAAAATCTAGAAACAATAAATGCTGGAGAGGGTGTGGAGAAAAGGGAACCCTCTTGCACTATTGGTGGGAATGTAAACTGATACAGACACTATGGAGAACAGTATGGATTTTCTTTAAAAAACTAAAAATAGAACTACCATAAGACCCAGCAATCCCACTACTGGGCATATACCCTGAGAAAACCATAATTCAAAAAGAGTCATGTACCAAAATGTTCATTGCAGCTCTATTTACAATAGCCAGGATAAGGAGGCAACCTAAATGTCCATCATCGGATGAATAGATAAAGAAGATGTGGCACATATATACAATGGAATATTACTCAGCCATAAAAAGAAACGAAATGGAGTTATTTGTAGTGAGGTGGATGGAGTTAGAGTCTGTCATACAGAGTGAAGTAAGTCAGAAAGAGAAAAACAAATACAGTATGCTAACACATATATATGGAACCTAAGGGGGGGAAAAAAAAAAAAAAAGGTCATGAAGAACCTAGTGGCAAGAAGGGAATAAAGACACAGACCTACTAGAGAATGGACTTGAGGATATGGGGAGGGGGAAGGGTAAGATGTGACAAAGTGAGAGAGTGGCATGGACATATATACACTATCAAACGTAATATAGATAGCTAGTGGGAAGCAGCCGCATAGCACAGGGAGATCAGCTCTGTGCTTTGTGACCACATAGACAGGTGAGATAGGGAGGGTGGGAGGGAGGCAGATGCAAGAGGGAAGAGATATAGGAACGTATGTATATGTAATCCTGATTCACTTTGTTATAAAGCAGAAACTACCACACCATTGTAAAGCAATTATACTCCAATAAAGATGTTAAAAAAAAAAAAAAAGAGATTATATCTTCCTCAACTTTGTCTCCTCAGCACATAGAAATTGCTGAGTAACTCTCTGGATTTCATGAACCACCCTCTGATTCTATGACACCAGTCTATCTCCCCTGGCCTCCACATCCTAAACCCACCTTCTCACAGCTTAATCTGCTCGCATGTTTCAAGGAACCAGTTCTCCCTGCAGCGTCTCCCAGGTACCAGGTTGTTTTCCTGCATCCTCTTTATTTGCGCTGTGCCATTTAACTCTCCATCCTCAATCACCTCTGCTTTTCTAAATCTCCAAATTTTAAAGCTCTACTCCTAGGCTACCTTCTCCTCCCTCTTCCTTTTAACCGTTGTTTTCCTGCATCCTCTTTATTTGCGCTGTGCCATTTAACTCTCCATCCTCAATCACCTCTGCTTTTCTAAATCTCCAAATTTTAAAGCTCTACTCCTAGGCTACCTTCTCCTCCCTCTTCCTTTTAACCGTTACAGTGCACACTGGCCTGTACTGAACTACAAACACATATGTAGATGTTCACCAGCTCCTTCACTAATTGATAATCAGTAACACCAATCATGTGCTGAGCTCCATATCAGACACTAAGGGGATACAAAAACAGTATGCATTGCCCATGCCTTCTAAGTTTCCAACACAAGGGAGACAAGAGTTGTGCAGATGAAAATGTAATAAAAAGGCCCAGTCACTTCTAAGTGTCAGGTGAAGAGTTTAGACAAAAATATATGTTAAAGTTACTCAGAGGAGGGTGAGAGTGTGTGCATTCTGGAGCTTAGGTTGGAGGCTACCTGTAGGAGGAAGGGCTTAGAGGATGAGTCCAGTCTGGGTAAGTAGGAAGGAAAGGGAACATGTTTCAAGTGGGACAACTGTACAATCACTCGGTGAGAATATGAAACAAGAATGACCTGGGAAAGACGCAATGAAGAGACAAGTTTGATGGGTGGGAAAAGTAGACTAAAAATGGGACAGGGAAAATGAAAACTATTGAAGCCTAGCTTCCACGTGGAAAGTCTCTTACTCAACCTCTCATTCTACATAAGAGATAATAGAGGGCAAAGATGGCCCTGTGACTTAGAAATAGCAAAGCTGGGATAAAACTGGGGTCCACAGAACCCCATGTCTGTGCAACCAAGCGGAAGTTCTTCGGAGCTGGAGAATACCACAACACCTTGGGCTAGATTGCTGATCTGAATCTTACCTGAGAAACAGCACATCTCCGTGTGGTGACCATGGGCTTAAGGACTGGCAGTCCTGCCAACAACCTGGTGGCTCCCTTGGCCAGGTTGCTTTAACTCTCAGAGTGTGAGTTTCCTCATCTTGGGAAAAAAATAAAGTTTATGGTTATAGCTGAAGTCCAGGATCCTAGTAGTATTTAATGAGATGTTGATTTTCTAGTGCTTAGCACAGTACCTAGAACACAAGGATTTCTCAATATAAATTCCTTTTATATCAAACATGGGGGTGATAATGCCTCTCCCAAGGAGCTATACAGTCTATGCAATTAAATAACAAAGAAACCAAAACCAAGAGTTTGGAGGACCCAAAGTCTGTCCCAAGTTAGATGTACAGAGGCAGCACAGCCGCGGTCTGCCAGCCACAACTCTGTAACTCCTGCTCTATCTAGCCCAGGGCACAATCCGTCAGAGATATTTAATAGAGGTTTCTGCACTGAATGGATTTAAACTGGATCGAATTTAATCGGATCCTTTGTTTAAAATTTAAAAGGCTGTCTCTGAGAAGAGGTTGAATGGAACATTTCTTGGGTTTGGAGACTGTTAATTCCAGCACTCAGACTTGACCTGTCCTTCTATTGATAAGTCCCGACAGAACACCCCACTATGTTTTCCCTCCTCCACAGTTCAGAGAATTGATTGCACATGAGACCCACAGCTGTGGTTGGGGTTTGCTGGGAAATGTCCCTGTTGATTACAAAGTTGCATTTTCTAGACCATTCTTGTCATATGCCCCCAAAGTTCCAAATACCGTCGGCTGATACTCAGACCCATTTGTACCCTGCTCTGCCTTTCTCTCTATTCCAGGAGGTGGAAGCCTGGAAACTGTATGGTCCAGAATCCTTGGTAGCTCTAGGCTGCTCCTGAGGGGTACTCACTGGAGCCTGGAAGGCAGTAGGTGGGCAGAAGCCATTCTCCTCCTGGCTCTGGCAACAATTGGGGTTTCAGGGAATCAAAGGCTCTGGCAACATCACTGGGGGGTTTGACCTTCACAGGTGTGAGCTCCTTTTATTCCTGCTCACAACAGAGGGGAGTGATTCCAATGGCAAGATATCTGCCTGTTGTGGGGCTCCAGCCACATCAGCACAAGCGCCTGTGAAAGTGACACTAATGGCCAGCCGTGAAATGAATAGCTGACAGTCCAGGGGACCAGCTGCCACACTGGGTGTGGGTCATGAGATGGAAAGAAAAATGGCAAGGAAGTTTCTTTAACCCACTGAGAAAACTCTGCCTTCACTTCCATGGTCAGCTCGAGGAATGACCCGTCCACCCTTGTTTAGCAGGCCTCTGTGACTAGTGGTAGCCACAGATTGGGAGGTGGGACTCCGTACCCGAGCCAGGCTTCAGGCTAACCCTGAGGCCGAGACACAAGCAGAACGCCAGTGCCCAGCTCCAAGCGTAATGTCCAGAGCAGCATCTAAGCAATGCTTAGAAAGAACATTTCTCTGCTCAGATATCTGCCACTGCCAGGCCTCTGCTTCCTTAGCAGAGCAGGAGATCGGTATGCACTGGAGGTGCCTCTAAGGTAAAACTGCAGATCGTAGCAAGATTCACAGCTTTGAAACGATCTGTGGCTTAAAGTTATTGCTTTCTGTTTTGTTTTGTGTTTAGAGGGGAAAAAAATAACAACAACAAAAATCCAAACCTTTAAGAAATCTAATTATATGTTTGAGTTATAGACTGGTTTTTAACAACAACCAAAAAAATTAACAGAAAAGGGGGCTCATTAAGAGTCTTTTGTCTCCAAAACAAGTGTGTTTTCCTAAGCCATAGAGCAAGCAAATTCTAATTGCTGGCTTCATTATACAGAAAAGTCTAAGTGTAACAATCAGAAGCCTTATTACACATACATAATTGAGTTTCATTGCAACTTATGAAAACATAAACTCTGTTAAACACACTTGCAGAAAATGTTGCATCATCAAATCAACACTTTTATTATACAAAAGTAATTGTGTTTAAAGACACCAAACATATGTTACTTATACAAAAAAAAATGAGTTGTACTATGATTCAGAAGTCTAAATCTTGAATCTGAGAGCAATGTTTGTTTGCAAATGCAGAGCCAAAAAACGGGCAAATTACAAACTTTACTAATGAGATATAAAGGAACTTGCTCTGGAAATATTCTGCTTTGGAAATACTGAAATCTCAAATTCCCTTTTCTGGCCAAATCTTTCATGAGCTTCCTTTCTTCCATGCCTGGCTTCTTCCAAATCTTTTTCATCGTGAATCTTTATATTTTTCCTTCTGGTTTGAATTCCTTCTTCCCCCAGTCTAACCCCTGATCATTTGAATGTTTCTTTCACTAGCACCAATAGTCCCTTTGTCCCCTCAAGGTTCCATCATTCTCACCAAATCACACCCACCTCTCACGAATTCTTGCCCTCTAGTTCCTACACTCCTGTGTCTGGGGTGATGGACCCTCTGGAGCATCCTGTCCTACTTGTCCACCGGGAACTGGTGAACTCCAATTCCAGCTGCTCCTTGCAACCTGCTCTGCAGCCCTCTTGCTTCCCCAGGTGACTCTCCTCCCCGGGGCCAGCTCATAATTTGTGGGGCCCAATGTGAAATGAGAATGTAGGTCTCCTTGTTCAAAAAGCAGGGGGGAAGTCTCTTTCTTTCTTCCATGTCTTTTTATTTGCTATTTAATATTGCACTCCCTTGAGCCCAAGGATACTTGCTGGAGATGGCAGATTGCCTGGTTGCTCGGACCCTTCCCTCACATCTCAGTGCTTGGCCGTGTGCCCGATTTTCACCTCGCCCACACCTGTGTGCTTAAGTGGGTGGGAGTGGGGGAGCAGGAGCCAGGGCCCATCCTGGGAGGTGGGACCGCACATGAGCCAGGGCCAAGTCCCCATTTTACCACTGTACTAACTTACAAGACACAGTTCAATGATAAAAATTGTTAAAATTTCAAGATGGAGACCACAGAGCATTAGACCCCAACAGGGGGGCCCTTTGGCCCTGCACTGGCTGCTGGCCCATGAAACTGGCCCTTCCCAGTTCCCCCCATTCTACTCAGAGCTCAGGGTTCCTAGCACGTGCCTCCATCCCTGGGTACCAACCATCCTGGCTGCAGACGAGTGGGCCGCATTTCACAGGTGAGTCAGCAGCCATCCCAGCTCCTTCAGCTGCTCTCCAACCTGCCTCCTCACTCGCCTCAAGCCACACACCTCCATCCCTTCTCTCGCAGAAGAAAAAACTCCTGCTTCATCCTGATCCAGGCCCACTCCTGCCATGCAGGGTCCAGGCATGCCTCTTCCTACTATCTCCAAACCTCTCCTTCCTCAAGGTCCTGCTCCTCCCAGCCCAGCACACTGCTAAGCACTCACCCAGCCTCTCCTTTGTGCCTCCCAACAAACTTGTACAGGGCCTGCTCTATTTATCCTCATTTCTCACTTGAGTCTTAGAAGTTTAAAGTAACTTGCTCATGATTACATCACTATTAAGAAGCAAAACCACTATTTCAGCCCAGACTCCAAAACCTAAGAGTACTTAGCCACCATGTCTTCCTTCTGGCATTTTAGAATCCTCTTTCTACTGTCTTCTTTCTCCCAAATGGAAATTCTCTCTAGTAGTCCACATCCAACAAGAGAAAGTCAAACAAAGACAAAAACAAAAACTAACCCAAAGATATGAGTCATGATCCCACTTGGCTCAAATGCCCACCCTTTCTTCCCTTAACTACCATACTTCTTCCTGATATCACAATATGCACCCCCTACCCTTCTTTCCTCCCTTCCCACGTCTTTCCCATGAAGATGTCTGTCCCTGGTGGGGGCGGTCAGGGATGTTCTGAGCTAGCCTGCGGGTGTCTGTTAGTGCTTTTCCTCCTCGGGCTCTCTCCTGCTGTCAACCTGTTTCTCAGCATTCTCCCATCCTTGGCTTGCCTGAGTCTCATTCTGCCTCTGTCACTCAGACCACACCTGGAATGGTGGCATCCCCAATCTACAGTCTTGCCCTCTCCTTCTCTGCTGTCTTCCTGCATGGCTCTCACCTGTGTGTAAGCGTGTCCCAGATGCCACACACACACTGTGAGAAAGCAAGAACGATCACTGTCTACTCTATGGAAGATATAAATCAGACACCTTACCCGTATCATCTCTTTGAATCCTCACCAGCTCTTCAAAGTAGTGAGAAATCTGAAGTCTGGAATCTCCACGTCCCCTCTCCACAGGTGCCCTGATGAGCAGTCCAGAGCTGGGATGCCAGCCGGGTCGGCCTGACTCAAAACCCATCTTCCACCACTTCCCAGGGCCATCGCCTCTATGATGCGTCAGTCACCTTTCACCCCAAAATTTCTGACTTCCTCAGATTTTATCCCAGATACATCAAAGTTAAAATATCAACATTTCACTCAAGGGCTTCTCCCCAGGATTTTCTATCTTGGTTAATAGGTTAGATATTCGATCTTGCCGTTCCATTCCTTTGTTCAAAATCCCTCAAGGGCTCTCTAATTCCCTCAGGGTAAAGTCAGAAATTTTTCTCCAGGACCTGCAAAGCCCTCCATGACCTGGCCCTCGTCTACCTGCGTGCTTGTCTTCAGCCATGTTTGTTGAAAGCATTCAGACCAACCAGTCTACTTGTAGCATCCAGCACTCTACCATATACCTTTCATCCAGGCATTCATTTGACAAATAATTGCTTATTGAGTGTCTGTTGGGTTCCATGCTCTGTTCCCAGTACCTTGGGCTATATCGGTGAACAAAACAGCCAAGATCTCACTATCTTTGAGCTTATAATCTAGTGCAGAGAGGCAGACTACGAATGATAAATGATAGTTATATGGTATATAATAAAAGGATAAGTACTATAGAAAAAAAACAGAAAAGGAAAGCAGGGCAAAGGGGAATCACAAGAGCTTCCACGGTGCATAATCCCATAGCACGCTCAGGGTGCACCTCACCAGAAGGGAACATGAAGGAGTTGAGGGAGGGGGCCATGCTGACACCTGGGAGAAGCCTGTCCCAAGTAAAAAGAACAGACGATGCAAAGACCCTAAGGTAGGAGTGGGCCCCAGAGAGCCTCAAAGAAGACTAGCTGTGACTAGAGCAGAGGCAGCAAAGGGGAGAATAATAACAGAGGAGGTTACAAAGTTTAAGGGGGCAGGTAGTGAAAGATCTTGGATACCGTGAGGATTTTGCCTTTCCTCTGAGTGAAATGGGATCCCATAGAGAGTGATCTGATGTGACTTTTACACTTTAAAAGAACCACTCTGGGCACTGGGATGAAACAGACTACATGCAGGCAGGACAGAAGCAGGGAGCCAGAAGACTATTGCAGTGACTTGGCAAGTGATGACAATGGATCAAACAAGGGTTGTAGCAGTGAAGGTGGGAAGAAGTGGTCTGAACTTCAGCACATAATATCCCCCTCAGTCTGGAATGTTCTTCTCCCACAACCCATCCAGCTGACAGACTCACCCCACCTTCAAAATTATCCTCACCTCTTGGAAGCCTTCTCAGACCTGTTATCCTTGGCTAAATTCAGCAGTTCTTCTCTTTGCTCTCCCTCTGAACTCCCATAATACTATAGTACTTCATTATTAGAGCACATATCTGTCTAGGTCAAAATTATTGATGTTATTGTCTATCTCCCCACCAGACTGTGAGTGCCTTGAGGCCATACTGCCTTATGCTTCTTTGTATGTTCAGGATGCAGTTTTCAGAAATGCTCAATAGAAGATGGTGATGGAATAAATGACATAAATGTAAAAAGTAGTCTACATTCTCTGTCTCTATCCAGGCACCAAACCCCAGTGTCAGGAATTCAGGCACTGGTCAGTTCTCAGAATATAAATGCTCAGCAGTGATCATCCACACTAGAGCTCTGCCACTTAGAGCTGCCAAGACCAGGAGAGAAGACCACACCCTTGTCCTCAGTTGCTGAGTTAAGGAAAATAAGGAGGGTTGGCAATGGATATGTCAAGTAACTGGATGGAAAGACGCATGTGTTCTATCACCTCTATTCACCTTACTGGTGAGGAGAGAGATCCCTCACACTATGTAGAATGAGATGGCCAGGCACATGACACCTTACCCTGTGCACGATGAAATGAGATTAACAACACGCACTAAGTTACACACATGCACAGCCCAGGGGAGGACGCTGTATGCCCTGAAAGGTCACACAGAGTTTGAATTCAGGAATAGAGTGAACCAGCAGGAGCTGTGAGAGGGAAACTTTGTAGCAACAAGAGGAGGAGGTGACGCCTAGTTTCCATGTAATTGGCTTGTTTGAATGATCTTATGGGCTGGCCATCAGGTTGAAGGCCTGGTGGAGTACAGCTGTCCTGCTGATAATTGAACTAGCCAGGGGGAGAGCCTTTTCCATGAGTGAGGGGTATATCTGGTGAGAGCAGGGGAACTTACGGTTAGGCTTTGGGGCCCTGTGAGGCTCAAAGATGTCAAGGTAGCATTTAATATTGCAAGTTAATTTCAGGCCTCCCATCACAACATGGAAGTAAGAGAAATGTAGAGGTTTAAGATTGGAAGAGGAAGAATATCGAAGAAGACAAAATTAGAGATGGTTTGAAACTTGGGGACAGCATTGAGATAAGGGCCTTATGACTGATGCAGTGTATCCAGACTAAGAACAAAAGATAATCTGCTAGCAACACACACCATGACCTAGGCCACAAGTCTAGGTTGGATGGATGAATTCATTCTAAAGCACGCTGAATAGACAACTCGGGAGGCTTTGAATAGACTTCCTGCTTTAGTCTGAAATCTCATGGAAAACTGAGCAGAGCTGAGTTGGCAGTGGGATAAATGTGTGAACCCAAGAACTTATTCGTTTAATTGAAATACAGTTGATTTACAATGTTGTGTTTGTTTCAGGTGTACAGCAAAGTGATTCAGTTTTATATATATATATATGTGCGTGTGTGTGTGTGTGTGTGTGTGTGTGTGTGTGTGTATGTGTATGTATATATATATATTCTTTTGCAGGTTCTTTTCTATTATAGGTTATTACAAGATGTTGAATATAGTTCCCTGTGCTATACAGTAGGTCCTTGTTGTTTACCTATCTTATGTACAGTAGTGTGTATCTGCTAATCCCAAACTCCTAATTTATCCCTCCTCCCCTTCCCCTTTGGTAACCATAAGCTTGTTTTCTATGTGAGTTTATTTCTGTTTTATAAATAAGTTCATTTGTATCTTTTTTTTAGATTCCACATATAAGTGATATCATATGGCATTTGTCTTTCTCTTTGTGACCTACTTCACTTAGTATGATAATCTCTAGGTCCATCCATGTTGCTACAAATGGCATTATTTCATTCTTTTTTATGGCTAAGTAATATTCCATTACATGTATGTATCACATCTTCTTTATCCATTCATCTGTTCATTGGTGGACACTTAAGCATCACAGACACACTCTGCTTTCCACAATGATACCCATTTGCCCATTCTAGGCAGAGAGGTGGAAGGTTTTCTCTGGAAGCACAGCAAGCATTGAAACCCAGGGACCTTGATCCTGTGTCCCAGTCCAGCCCTTGTAGCCCATTGGTTCCTACTGTGTGTGACAGGTCTGCCCAAGTCTGAGGGAACTCTTGCGACTCAGATCAAAAACAGCCTTCAAGAGAAAATCAACTGTAGTCCTTAAACCACTGCACTCATATCTTTGTTGCTGTCTTATTGGCTACTTTGTTGTGTTGTTGTTGTTTTTCAGGGAGGGATGGATACTGAAAGTAGAGAGATACTATTCTATAAGTATTCCTTGTAGTTGATGTCTTACTTGTGCTATTTCACCTTATCCTCACTGAAATTCTCAGGGGTAAGCATAGGCTGCCTATTTTACAGATGAGGAAAATCAGGCTAAGTGAGGTTAAATGACTCTCTCAAAGACCCAGCTAGGAAGTAGCTGAATCACAATTTAACCCTTCAAGCAGAAGCAGAAATAGAGTAAGTCAAGTGAGTCAACCAAGGTGCAAAATGTCAGGAGGCCCTCACGCCCAGATGCTGACCCTGCACCTAGATGCCGCCCCTGCACCTAGATGTCGCCCCTGCCCCTAGATGCCCCTGAGGTGAGTACTTTGCCTCACCCTAGTCCTGGGTGTCCAGGACACTCAAGGCTGTCTGATTTCAAAACCAATACACTTACATCACATACACACATTCTCTATGGCCAGCTTTTCAACAGTAACATCAGCCCCTTAGGAGCCTATAGAAATAAACGATTCCCAGGCAAGCCCCAGCCTGGGAATGTTAGCTCCCAACTGCCTGCTAACCACAATCCCAGATGATGCTCAGACAAGGCAGAGCAGGAAAATAAAGACAGATAAATCATTTTCAGCCAGAACTGCTCCAGTAGGTGCCATGTAACACTCACAAGGAAAGAGATACTCGGCTATGATGTAGCCCCTGCTGGAGCTAAAGAGGGGTGCAGGAGCATAAGCTCCCAATATACCCACTTTTAGAGAGTCAGAACACCTTCAAGAGAACGTGTGCTCTCCAGTGTTCATGGACATCCCAGTTCCTTTAACTCGTATAGACACTGCACATAACATTCCCTTGGAGAGACTACACTATTGGTGCAGGAAATTGTTAAAAGACTAAGAGCAGAATAATCACTGGACCCCAGCCCAGACCCATCCCAGAAACAGACACAGCTGTCCTACACAGGGGGCCTCACACCCCTTCCCATTCCTTGTGCATTTGGGACAAAGAGAGCCTCTGTGTCAAATGGCAAGCTGCGGATATTAAGTTGGACAGCAGGGCGGTAAAGCCACCACAGAAGGGGGACATTAAAGAGGCAGCATAAATCCCTTGAAGGCAGCAGTAAGTCTCTGTCAACACTGACATCAGGTTGCGCAAAACACACGGAGATTCAAGATGCTCACGACAGTTATGTTCAGAGTCTCGGTGGAAAAAAAGATGTATGAGAGTAAAGAAACTAAAAAATGACATTCTTTGATCATTCTGTTTGTCCACATGATCTCAACCCATTTGGTTTCCAAACTATTCGGCTCCCCGATCCTGTTTCATTCCAGAACATTTCATCCCATCTCATCCTCTCCCACTGTACTCCATTCCAATCCATTTCACCTCAGTCTATTCCTGTATCATATGCTGATTATGACTATTTTGTTCAATCTTATCCTATATTCTACAATTCAATTCAATCTGAAACCCATGCAGCCTTACCAAGCTAACCCATTCCGTATACAACAATAATTTTAGTAACTGTCCTAATCTGATGTTCTTATGGAAAAAAGACATATAAGCATGGAGAAATTGGTGCTATAATTAGATGGACTCCAAACCTGCCTACCATGCTCAAAGACCCTAAATTATTGAGTAAGGTGAATATTAGAGAGATTTTTAGTGTTTCAATTCTCAACCTTTCTCAAACAGACATTGTTATCAGCATATGGGCTGGAGACATAGAAAGGGGAGAAGAATGAGAACTAACATTTGCTGATTATGAGCAAATTCTGCTATGAACTAGAATTTGCTTTACATACAATATTTCATCTTATCCTCGCTACAACCTTAAAGGCTATCATTTTAATCCCCATTTTACATATAACTGAGGCTCAAGGTTTAAAAAACTTGGCCATGTTACACAGCTAAGAAGTTCTTTTAGACCCAGTAGGACTGGTCACTTGGAGCCCATGATCTTTCCAGAGCTTCTGTCCTGCGTGGTTGATGACATGAGTGTGTGGTACTGGTGTCACAAGCTGTGGTAGCATTAGCAGTGGTGACAGTTGTCATCATGCAAAATTGTCTCCCCATGATTGTGGATGACATAAAGCATGAGCAGATATGGAAGCTGAAATATACAGTATATGAAATAGCAACACACATATGTACTTTGTTTGAAAAGCAACCTCTGCCCAGCTCTGCCTAACACCCTAGTCTCCGTATATTACTTGTTTATTTGTTGTTTCACTCCGTATATTGCTTGTTTATTTGTTGATGATCTCTCTCATCCAACTTGAAGGTAAGCTTCAAGAAGGAAAACACTTTGCTTTATTCACTGACATATACCCAGTCCCTAAAAGAGTGTCTGGCACATGGTTGTGCTCAAATATTATTATTTGTTAAATGAATGACTGAATGGTAGAACACATTTCTAAAAGAAGTTCTTGATATTTGAACAATAAGCAAAAGATAAGATCTAACAGAGAGATTGTTCTACACAAATATAAGATGGGAAATACATGACTTCTTTCAGTTTAAACTACTAGAGAATAAATAAATAAATAAGAAGAGACACTCCTGCCTCCACTAAACTGCTGGTCAGAATTCACTAGCACTTTGCAGGACAGGGAAAGACTGGAGGATGTTTGGGGAGGTGCTCAGGTTGGCAAGAAGATTCTGGAGGTATTAGACCAAAAAAATTGAAAACCCGCCATGTGGGAAGGGTCATAGCATATTGGGTACAATTCCAAAGACAGAACAAGGGCCTCTGGATGGAAATTACATGGAGTTACATTTCAATACAGGGATAAAAATTCCACCATTCTGAAATGTTCAAAACCAGAATTGGTTAATTCTCCCTGGAAACTTTTTTGTATCCTGGGGGGTACCGCCAAAGCAGAGGCTGGATATTGGTTGTCCTTGTTGCAATTCAAGCTTTAGATGGAGATTAGACTAAATGAATTCTAAGATTCTGTCAACTCTGAAACTTGATGGCTCTATGTTTCTCCTGGTCTTGCTCATCTGGGCATCCCCACAAGCATCTAGAAAAAGGCCCTAATGAAACCCAGTCTCTGACATCAAAGTCCAGGGACTTGATAAGCTTCGCCATCTCCTCAGAACATCCTGACTCTCCTGCTGTGGACAATTGTCATCCCCTGTTAAACCTTCCCTCAACCTTCCTTCAGACTCCACTATAGATGTCCTTCTCTTCTTCCTCCATCTTCTTTGCCTCCTCCCTTTCCCATCCCCATAATCTATGCATGTCCTGAGTCTGGTCCCCCCAGAGCCTACTCTGTGCTGCATGCCCACTAATTATTTATAAAGGAAATCAATCCCCGTTTATGTGTCAGTGAATATGAGACAGAATGTCTCACCCAGAGAAAATGTACATGCCTCTTGAAGGACATTTATTACGAAGTAAATCCCAAAGAATCTCAGGTCTCATCAAAACCTGTAAGAAAACATAATAAACGGTAACAGAAACTATAATAAGTGCTGGAGGTTGCAGTCCAACTAGGAGGGGGCACTAGAGGATCCTGTTTGAAGTTGCAATTGCTTTGTAAGAATACTGTGTTCACTTAAAATGTCTATTGATTTGCAGTAACTTTAGATACAGCTTAGGGACATAATGGAAGGGTCTAGGGCTCCAAGCTCAATCTTGGTGCTGCCACTGATTTGGGAGTGGGAAAAACTGATGTCCCTGAATTCTTATCATGTTAAAATGACAATAAGCATATCTGAGGTGAAAGATAAGCCAGAAAAGAAAAAAGAAAACGCTGATCATGGTCACTGGGAAGATGTGGGCATCTTTTCTATGGGCACAACTTCTATTGCAATTGTGCAGTAGAAAGCAATGCCAGAGCCACTCCCCTGCCCCAGTAAAGACTTCTTTCAAAAGCATGGATAACAGGAATATAACCTTAGGGATAAAAGGCTGAAGTATATTGGAGGAAGTGGGCAGAGATGGGAGGACTCAGTAAGCAGAATTCCAAGACTACTCAGTGCCTCAGCAGTGAAATCATCAAGAGGAGGAGGAGGAAAAAGGGGGGAGGGAGGGGGAGAAGAGGAGGAGGAGAAAGGGGAAGGGAGGGGGAGGGGAGGAGGAAAAGGGGGAGGGAGGGGGAGAAGAGGAGGAGGAGAAAGGGGAAGGGAGGGGGAGGGGAGGAGGAAAAGGGGGAGGGAGGGGGAAGGGAGGAGGAGAAGGGGGAGGGGAAGAGGAGGAGAAAGGGGGAAGGGGGAGGGGAGGAGGAGGAGAAAGGGGGAGGGGAGGGGAGGAGGAAGGGGAGAAGGGAAGGGAGGGGGAGAGGAGGGAGAAGAGAGGAGGAGGAGAAAGGGGGGAGGGGAAGGAGAAGGGGAGAAGCAGAGGGAGGGGGAGGGGGAGGAGGAGGAGGAAGAGGAAGGGGAAGAGACAACTATAGGAGTTACTATTATATTATTATTTTGAGCTAATTTGAATATTTGTAAGTTGAAGCTATACTTGAAGTGCTTGATCTGGACCCTGTGGGGAAGTGGTTTATAAGTTTATAAGTTACATCACACACAGGCTCGAGGGGGCCAGGGAAGCTGCCCCAGCAGCCTAGTGACACAGCCCCCAGTTATAACATGGCTCAGAAATTTATATAAACACCCATGGAACTCAGTATCGCAGGCACTCACACCACGATGTGGAAGCCAGCTTCCTGTTGAAGCTCAGTACAAAAATGCAGATGTTTCCCATGGTCCAGAGAGAGAGGGAACCAGGGAGGAACAAGGCTGTCTGTTTGCCCATCACTGAATTCAAGACTGCAGAGGTTGTGAGAGGCACTGGAGGAAGGATGCTATGAGATCCTCCACATGCCCTGCTTTCTGAGGCCCACAGCTCTCTCCTCAGGCCACTTGGCCTCAGTCCCCTTATCCAAGTTTCTCGAAAAAGGAGCTCTGGTTCTTCCTCTCTTTCTGTTCTTTATCAATACACCCCAACTGGGCTCCAACTTCACAAGGTAATGTTCATCAATAACAAGTTATGGACAAAGAAATACTTATGATGTCTTTTTTTTTTAATAAATTTATTTATTTATTTTTGGCTGTTTTGGGTTTTCTTTGCTGCACACGGGCTTTCTTTAGTTGTGTTGAGCGGGGGTTACTCTTCGTTGTGGTGTGCGGGCTTCTCACTGCGGTGGCTTCTCTTGTTGCCGAGCACAGGCTCTACACGTGCGGGCTTCAGTAGTTGTGGCACGTGGGCTCTAGAGTGCAGACTCAGTAGTTGTGGTGCACGAGCTTAGTTGCGCCATGGCATGTGGGATCTCCCTGGACCAGGGCTCAAACCTGTGTCTCCTACATTGGCAGGTGGATTCTTAACCACTGTACCACCAGGGAAGCCCACTTATGATGTCTTAATGAATGACATTAGGTAAACCTCACTACTCTGGCAAACATTTATTGAGAAACTTCTATGTACCCAACACAGTTTTGCAGTCATTAGGTCCTGTTATTCTGACAACAGAATAGCAAATATATCATCTCTTTTCTCAAAATCTATTTCTAGTAAATTTAAGACTCTTCCTGCTGAAGCCTGAGGGTCAAGAACAAAAAGGGCTTCTGCAGTGTTTGGGGGTCAGGGAGCCTTTGACATCAGGCCACCCCACTGCCATTCTTACCACTCACTTGTTCATTTATTAATACCCGTGCTTTCATACCTAGAAAACACGTCCGCAGTCTCTGCTCTGTGCCACGGGGTGGGCAAGGGGCTGGAGAGCTGAGCCAAGAAAGTTGATCTGGCCCTAGGCCCTAGGGCACCATCCTTTAGCTCCTTGTTTTCCTGACATTAAATCCCAGTGAAACAGCTTTTACATTTTCCTGGCTGGACTGTCTAGTCTTGAAGCAGAGGTACCCCTCCTCCCAGCACAGGGGCTTTCGTCTTTACTGATTGAGTTGAATAATTTGATTTAATAAATCAGGAGAGTTTGCAGTGGGTTTTGCACTTTCATTAGGGAAGATGTATGTAGTGTAGCTGCTGTTTGGTCATGTGTTTAATTAAATTAATGAATGAACGTCTTTGGTGCTGAGGACTCCAGGTGCATAGACCCCCTTGTTCTTTAGCCCCCAGGCTTTATTCAGTAAGATTCCTAAGTTTAACACAAATAGATTTAGAGAAAAGAGCTGGGACTTACTTGTTATTCTTGCACTGAAAGAATGGGACCTAGTGATCCCCAAGTGGAAGGTTTTCACCAGTTTGTACTTTTGAAGTTAATCTTGCCTAACCCACCCGTTTCCAACCCGGTAGCCTGACCTCCAGTCACCTCCTGCTCACCTGGGGACATTTGCTCTCACACACTCGTTCTTACTGAGGAGACCCTGCATGATGGCATCTTGACCATGGAGCCCTACTGGTGAGAGGGGCATTTTAACAAGGACAGAACTCAAAACCTG
The DNA here is from genome assembly GCF_949987535.1 of Balaenoptera acutorostrata. Classification (NCBI taxonomy): domain Eukaryota; kingdom Metazoa; phylum Chordata; class Mammalia; order Artiodactyla; family Balaenopteridae; genus Balaenoptera; species Balaenoptera acutorostrata. Next base: position 40,131,051 of record NC_080076.1, read on the forward strand.
AGGGATGAAACACCAACTCTACTATTTCAGACCCCAGGCAGCAGGAAGGGAAGACGGTCTGTGTGCAGACAACATCCGGAGCCACTGAGGACTTCTTTACCAGCCTAGAACCAGTGCTGCCCCCCGGAAGGGGGAGTCTGGCTACACGGAGGGCCGGCCAGGTAGCCCAGCTGGCTGCATCATCACTTGTTGGAGTCCATTTCTTGTGTTTTCTGTGGCTCTAACTGGATGGTTTAGTCCTGCATGAAGCAAATGGAGCTGCAATCAAGGTCTTTGTCACTCTCCCATATCTGCATGTAAGTGCTGAGTGTGGTGAGAGCTCATCAGCTCTTGGCTTGCTCGGAAAGAGAGTTTTTTAAAGAAACAAAAGGGAAACAACTTTAAAATGGTCCTAAGCTTTTGGGGACTCTGTGATTTTGGAGACACAGCAGACAAAAATATTCTAATTCCTCCTTAGCTTACTTTGAATAATATATTCGTCCAAACAAGCCAAGGACTGGACTCCAAGCAGAGAGGGGGTACCTCCGTTTTCAATGCTAATGGGCTGCTTCACAGATCAGTGAGGAGGCTGCCCGAGTGTGCAGTGCATGCAGCTCTCCAGCCGAGGAGAGCGCCCCGAAATCTAGCTTAACAATAGTCATCAAGACAAGGATGTAGAGTCCTGAAATGAAGGGGAGGTGCTGTGCCAGACACTACAGAAGCAGGTGTCAATTCAGTCCTTAAGGCCTGGCTTTGTGTTTGGGAAACAACGTTGTAGAATCATCTATGTCCTGTGGTTGGACCACATTCATGGTTTTCAAATTCTTTCTGTAGCATCATTTATTATTAAATAGAATAGAATAGAATACGTATTACAGAGAAGGCCTACATGTAAGTCAGACAGAGAGGAAGCAAAGGTGGGATTCAGGGTCTCTCCCACTCTGACCAAAGCCCTTCCTACAGGCCTCCCTGGAGACATGGGTATGGATTGCCTTAGGGTCATTGTACAAGTCCCTGGATTAGATGGAAAGTAAGGGTCCCTCTAATCACAAGCTGTAACTCTGAGCTACCAATACAGGCTTCACAGACAGTGTGAAAGTTAGCTGATTCTGCCTGGAAAGGGGGGAGTAGGTTGAAGCCAGTCTCCAACTTGCTTAGAAGGCCATAAGACCATCATTTTTTATTAGAAGATAAATACAAAATGATGGTCAACTTTTCTGCTTTCTGGAAAACAGAACATCTGTCTCTCCTCTGTGGTGGTCACTAGTAGTATTCACCAAATAGCTGCAGTTCTCCGCCTTCTGGACACATGGTAGGATTGTACTGCCTGCCCCTGTCCCTGGTTGGATGGGGTCATACAGTTAGTTCTGACCGATGAACTGTGGCTGGTGAGCCTTTGATTATGATGCCAGACTCTACAATGCTCTCTTTTCTCTCTGTCACAGCAACTAGCGGTGCCTGAGGTGGAAACTGCCTGGGTTCCTGGATGACTACAATGAATATATTCTCCTCCCCACAATGTTCCACGGTGGCTACATAGCATGAAGAGTAAAAACATTTTGCTACTTTAAGTCACTGAGATTTGGGGATTATTTATGGCAAATGCATAACCTAGCCAATCCTGAATTACACATCCTCTCATGACATCTCCATGGTTCCATGAAACAGAGGTCAAGTTGGTTGGCTCTATGTTAGGAAAACAACCAGCCAGTTCATTAACTAGTATTTATTAACCCTAAAAAATGCCCTGTCTCATGCTAGTCATACATAAGAGGGAGAAACAGGTCCCTGTCCTCCGAGGCTCACCGTCTTAGCTGGAAACACACATTTCATGCAAGGAGGCCATGGGAAATATTTAAATGTTAAAATGTGAAGGTATTTGTTATAAAGACAAAGGAAATTCTACATTGGAGGGTGTTATGGACTGAATGGTTGTGGGCCCCCCCAAATTCATATGTTGAAGCCCTAGTGAACTCCTAGGGTGGTTGTTTTGAGAGTAAGAAAGTAATTAAGGTTAAAGGGGTGATAAGGGTGGCACTGATGGATTAGTATCCGTATAAGAAGAGACACCCGAGAGCTTGCCCTTCCTCTCTCTTCACATGCCTATGCTCAGGAGGGGCCCTTTGTGGACTTGCTAAGAAGGCAGCTGTCTGCAAGCCAAGAAGAGAGCTCTCACCAGAAACCCACCCCGCTGGACCTCGATCTGGAAAACACAGCCTCCACAACTGGGCGAAAATTCATTTCTGTTTGAGTCACCAAGCCTGTGTTATTTTGTTATGGCAACTGAGCAGATAAGAGAGAGGAAGAAATGTAATTCTGGACTCAGCTTCCAGGAGGATCTTCTGAAAGAGGCAGTACTTTCTATGGCCTTGAGGACGGAAGCTAAGAGTAGCTATTAGTGCCATTCGCTTTACATATATTATTTAATTTTCATAAATCAGTAATACAACATAGGAACTACTATCCCCTATTGCAAATGAGGCTCAGCGAGGTGAAGAGTAGGAGGCACACAAGATCTACAGATTGCCCAGGCCCTTTCCCACCTCACAATGCTTGATGGATGGGGGATGATTGGCAGGAGGGGCAGAGGAGCTCTAGATGGCTGGGGGATGGCATTTTCAGGAGTAGACTCAGAAAGTGGATCTGAATGGGACTAAATATGCTTCTCTGGAAGCAATGGTAGATACAGCGGGGTAGGAAGTCTGGATGATATCAGGTGTGGCTGTACTATTAGAGAAAGAGGTAATGAGGAGTCCCCACAGAAATATCTAAATATTTAAAACTCTGTTCTTGAAATTGTGATTATACATCAGTAGACTCTTCATAGTCAGATATACTTTTTTCTGGCCATCTTAAAAATTGATCCAAGTCAGTTTTTAAGATGTCCTAAAAAGCCTTTTTTGCTGTTTTTGGATTTGATACATTTCATCATCTTGACACAGCCTTGGGACAGAAGCCTCATGCAGGAAAATGTGAACTTTAAGTTGACTGCTTTCGGACAGTTAATCTAAAGAGGGAGAGGGTGAAAGGGTGCATGAGTAACAGAAAATGCCCAGCTTCGTTATTGTCAAAAATTTCATACTCTAAAATAACAAACCTTTAGTGTCCCTAATTGAGACTTCTCCAGAGCTTGGGTTTGCTAGAGAGAAGAGTGGATTGCCACTCTGCCCAGCAGATGGCTCAGCCTTCTCTCCTGCTGCTTTAATAGCCTTTTAGGTAATAACCTGTTTTATTAAGACAAACACCCAAACCCTTTAAGCTCCAGCAGAGATGAGCTTAAAAATGAAAAGCTCCAGGTGGCCACGGTGAGCTACTGAAACTTTTCTGTTTCTGTTTTCTTCAGTTTTACCCTCCCCTAGGGCAGGAGTTCCTGACCTGGAAACTACAGAGTAGTTTTAGCAGTCCATTAACCCCATGAAATTTAATACAAAATATTGGGAAAATGTGCATTTTTCCAGGGATAAGTTCTCTAGCTAAAAATATCACATCCTCAAAGGGCTGAAAGGCTACAGAAAGAGCCACAGCCCTAGGGGTCCTTACCTTGATTCCCACTGAGACCACTGGAGTCCAGAGAGCCAAGGTGACTGAGCAGAAAAGGTGCTGAATGTGGACACAGGCAGAACCAGGGCCACTTTCTAGCTTCATCTGTACCATCTGTGGCCTCAAGCAGGGAATTGCCATGCTCAGGTCAATGTCCTCATTCAAGCTTGTTGCTCCTTCCTTTGCAGGGTTGGACATAATTGGCCAATATTGGACTTAAAGTATATAACAGGCACTAAGTAAAACTATTCCTCCTTTAATATTCCTATCCAAGCTGGAATGAAATAACTTCATTTACTCAGAAGAGACATAACCTCCATCCACCTCCACAAAAATCTTTCAGTGTACAGTTCAGTAAACTCTGTTGTGTGCATCTGTGGTGGCCGGGATGTCATTCAATGGTGGGTCTAATGAACACCCAAACTCTAGGAAGGGAAGGGATCAATGCAGTGATGTGTTTACCAGGTCACTGCTGGGCAAAGATCCACAATTATCTTCTCACCATGTAGTGGAAAGACCATTGTTGTGGGAGCCACCATACTCGGGTTCCAGTTGAGCTCCACATCTGTTACCCTTGAGAACATTTTCAGCCAATGACTTCATCTTTTCTGTCGAATGAGAAAAATAATACTGCCCCACCTTTTTCACAGGACAATGCTGAAGACAAAAGAGAATCTTGGATTGTATGAAATAATGAGTGTGAAACAACTTCGAAAGTGTTTTAAGGGCTGCAAAAATAAGGAATGGTCATCAACATCGTGATTTTCATCATCAGTACACAAAGGCATCTTTACAGGACAAATAAGCAAATTGGCTAAGAGAAAAACAGTAATGCTGCCCAGATAAGCAGATAAGTTCTGGCCTCAGAAAGTGGGAGGCGAGTCGTCTTTTCCTTTCCTCCTTCGGATTTTCCCCAAGACATATGAGGAAATGTCACATGATTCTGTATGTGGGCACTCATCTCCTCTATGACCAATGTGTGTAGATTCCCTTGTTTTATATACCCATAAAATGACACAACTAACCAGCTCCTTATGTCATTCTAACAGTGAAAGCTTTCTCCTCCAGCTGCTGCTGCTCCCCACTTATGTATTCCTACACACACGTATGTATTCCTAGCAGTCCTTCTCCATTCATGCTTTTCTACATTTTCTACCTAAAGGATACCTGAGTACTTCCACGGATCCTGCTCATCTCTCAAGGTCTAGCTCAGAAGCCACCTGATGTGGACTTCTCTACTCGTCAGCCCACCCCAGCCCATGCTGGCCCTCCATCCTCTGCACTCCCACAGTCACAAACTCTGGGAACACGGACCATGTTATTCACCATCCAAACTGGAACACTTTTAAGAGTCAAACAGGTAGCTGTTAAGTATCACCACCAGGACAACAGGTATACAGAGTCTGTTCTGAGATAACTCAAATACATGGTCCCTCTAAGTTTGGGCTACACATGCGGGCCCTTTATCGCGTGGTGCCTGACATTATTGTTTTACCATTCCTTGTAGGAGTCTGCTCTGCCCAGCTGGACTCTTATGGGGCAAAACTCATCTTGGTTCTCCTCCACCATTCCACATTCATCTAGTGCATTGCCTTAAATCTGGTTCCCATGAGGAAAGAGTCTGCAATGGGGATTTGCATGCAAAACCTAATGAGACCTGCTCTCAGGAAGACCATCTGTGAGGGGGTAAGGCCAGCAGAACTGGCAGGAAGAGAAGTTAAATTGCACGAGACCAGAGGCGCCAGACCTTCCTACAGGCAACTTAAAAGCTGGGATGGCCCTTCAGAGTTGTTCCAAATGTAGGCAAGAAGCTCAAGACTGTACTTCTGTATCAGTCAGTCATCAGAGGCAGGCTGCCACCAAATAGGGGACAAAACTTGGCCAGGAAGCTTCCTCCAGTCCAAGATGATTTCTGGAGAGAAACGTGGTTCTGAGTACTCCAAACAGCCAGGAGAATGAGTAACTTGAAACTTGTATTCGTTTCCTATTGATGCATAAAAAGTTATTAATGCACTGATTTACAGGCTTAAAACAGCACACATTTGGGCGGGGGGGAGGGATGGATTGGGAGTTTGGGATTAGCAGATACAAACTATTATATACAGAATGGATAAACAGCACTGTCCTACTGTATAGCACAGGGGACTATAGTCAATATCCTGTAGTAAACCAAAATGGAGAAGAATATGAAAAAGAATATATATATATATATACATATATATATATATATATGTATGTATATATATATATACATATATATATATATATATATATATAAACTGAATCACTTTACTGTACACCAGAACACAACATTGTAAATCAGCTATACTTAAATAAAATATTTTTTTTAAAAACAGCACACATTTATTAGCTCACAGTTGTGTAGTTCAGAAGTTTAGCTGGACTTGGCTGAGTTCTCAACTTAGAGTTTCACAAGGCTGAAATCAAGGAGACAGCTGGGCTATATTTTTATATGAAGGCTTAAGGAAGAATTTGCTTCTGAGCTCATTTAATTTGTTGGCAGAATTCAGGTCCCCATAGTTGTAGGACTGAGGTTCCTATTTCCTTGTTATCAGACAGGCCTACTCTCAGCTCCTAGAGGCTGCCTACATTCCTTGCCAATAACCCCCCCCCCCACAGTGGAGCATCTCCCTTGGACTGAATCCCCTATATTTTGAATCTCTGACTTCCTATGTCAATGGTTTCAATGACCCAGATGTAAAGGCTCATATGGTAAGGCCAGAAACATCCAGATAATCTCCATATCCTAAGGTCAACTGATTTGGAACATAATTACATCTGCAGAATCCCTTCACAGCAGTACTTAGATTGATGTTGATTGAATAACTAAGAGAAGGTGTGTGTATGTGTATACCAGGGGCTGGGAATCTTCAGGAGAAACACAGGCCACCACAGAATCCACTATAACCAGTTATTGAAAATCACTGAACTCCAAAGTTAGAGATACCTAGTCCATGACTGCCAGTTCTTTTCACTCCACTTGATTCTCACCTGTGGTATCTATTCTTACCGTGTGCCTCAACTTGAGTAGTAAAGAACCTTAATTCCCCCCGGGACTCTAAACCAAGGGGATTGTTCTCATGTTCATACCTGCCTACCTCCAGCTCCTGGAGATCCAGGCCCAGATGGAGTCAAACCCAAACAGTCTAAACAAGGTTCAGAAGCATGATACTCAGAAATGAAGGAAAAGAAAACACTGTATCCCCCTGAAAGGAATTCTTTCAACCACTGATTTCTTAGCTTAGAATAGTGGCTACGGGGTTAGGCCCCAGAGGTCTACCTGTGTTCAAAGCCTCGTTCTACTGCTTACTGTATGTATTTGGGCAAGTTTTTTAACATCTCTGTGCAGCAGTTTTCTCCTCTGTAAAATGGGCATAATAATACCTTCCTGGTGGGATTTCTGTGAGGATTAAATGAGATAGTACATGCATATGGACTATTTCCCATTTCCCCTCCAGATACATCTTGCATCTTTCTCTGCCTTGCTTGCTCTGAGCCCTAATCAACTATATAGATGGCTTCCCTTGCCCTCTGTCTTCTGATTGGGTCTAGCCAATGGGACACATGGAACACATATCTGAGGGGTACTTATTGTTCTGGCTCCCTCCCTCCAGGGCAACCTCAGGCTGGCTGTCTCCCTCGACCAAAAGTCACAACAATTGTTGAATGCCCCCTCCACTACAGCTCTCTCTTTCCAGGGTCTAGTCATTGCCTCCACCTCTGTTCCTTCAAGTCAAAGGTGATAACTGCCTGATTGTTGCTATAACCTGGATAGCAACAGTCAGTCATCAAGTGTGGTTTCCCTCCATCTTCCCATTCTTCTATAAATAGACCCTATAATTTTTTTCACTCCTTTTCTTGCTGGAACTCATGTAAAACTGACCTGTAACCAGAATTTGCTGCCTTCTAGGTGTTAACAACTGTGGAATTACTGCTCAAGGATGTCTTGGTTTGTGGAACCCTCTTAGCCATAGATCTCCATCCTTCTGCCTCAACCACATCTCATTTACTGCAGCTCCAAGGTCAAGGTAGAATGAGATGAGGACACTGCAACATCTGGAGAGGTTCCTGGTCTTCTCTGTAGACCCTGCTAGGGCTCCTCTTCTGACCACAGACCACCTCCAGGGACCCTGGGCTTTACTGCATTTCCCTGTGGACCTCTCACAAACTCTCACCTCCTACATGGGGAAAGAACTTTCTGATCTGGTCTCCAGAGTATCCAGCACTCACGGGGCAGCCATCTCTCTTGCCCTTCCCTTACAGGTATCTGTAGCCAGCCCTCTATTCAACGCACTTCTCCCCTTTTCTCTGCATCTTCCAGAAGCACATTTATTAAACTTATTGGCTGTCAAGGATGGGATGTTTAAATGCTTACGAAAACCTACAGAGAACTGCCTTCAAAGCCAGTGTTTTATGTGTCAAGACAAAGCCAGCCACAGCTGACAGACAACAAAAGGAGGACAGTCACCCAACAGGTTAAACTGAGACCCCATTCACCATGGACTGATTGAGAATGTCAAAACCAGCAGGAACTGACTGACTCCCAAAGCAGGAGCACCTGCATTGTGGCCCCACACCTGCCCCTACAGAGGGTGACCCTACTGAATCCAAAGCTCGTAGATTCATGACAAGACCAAAGGTCATTCTACAGTGCACCTTATCAACCCGTTTCCTTTATTAAGCAGGAAATCACATTTATGTGTTGGGTCAGCTGTCTATCCATTCAAGAAACATGGGTTTCCTGAGAAAATGAAAATCATTAATTTACCCTGAAATTTTACTGGGGAGAAATTCTGTTGTATTTGAATACAGATGGGAAAAAAAAATGCTGGAGTATTCCATTCTTCCTTTATTAATGAAGTAGGATACATAAAAGGCCCATTAAAATTACATAGGAGCCTCATAAGCGTCTTTCCCATCTTCTGACTCAGTCACTTTTCATGGCTTGAGAGCAACATTTCTGTGAGAAGGTGTTACCCAAACACAGGGACACCCACTCTCACACATTCACAGAGTTTGGTTGTATTTGTCTATTCATTCATTACTGAAATAGGTATATTTTGAACACCGAGTGTGTGCCAGACATTGTCCTAGTTCCTGGGACCATAAATTAAGTTCCCTGCTCTGAAGGTGCCTACAGTTTAGTGGGGGAAATGAAGAAGCAAATAGGCAATTAAGGGCAGGGAAATCCATGAGTCTTGGGAGTTCAGATAAAGAACATCTAACTCAGACTTGGGACAAGAGGATCAGGGAAGGCTTCTAGATTGATAACTACCTGATGAAAAGGAGAGAATGACAGAGAGCAGGGTATTCCAGCCCAAGGAAGAGCATCTAAAAAGATAGATGGAAATCTTGCAGTAGTTCAGTAATATTGGAGCAAAGTGTTTAAAGGGAATAGAAGAAGGGTGTAGGAGAAGGGAAAGGTTTGAGACAAACAATGATAAGCAATGAGACTGGAGAGGTAAGAGAAAATCCAAGGCTGATTAGGGAAGTCTTCCTCGAGGTGGTGAGTTTTGATTTGGAAGTTGAAAGTCATGGTTACGCTGGATGCATTCTTGGGTGTGGAACATTTGGCTATAAACCAAGAAGAAGTGCATTCATAGAAAATCACCTGTGCTGCTGAGACCTAAATTTATTCATTTACTCATCCATCTATCTGTACATTCATTAAATTTTAATTGGTCCTCTAGAATGTGACAGCTCTATGCAAGTCCCAATAGAGAACTAAGAGGAATCAGACATGAATCTATGACTTTGTCTTATAGTCAAGCACAAAGTCAAGCTTTACTGCCTTGGAAACTATTCTGTGACTGGAAGTGGGGGAGCAGCGGTGAGACTTGTAGGGTTCACTCAAAGGGTTGATGGGGAATAAAGTCCCCTCCCTGGCATTGGAAACCATTACCTTGAGAAGAAACAAGTGATACTTTCTGGTCCTCTTGAAAACTGTCTGATCTTTCCACTGACCACTTAGGTCATTATCCTAAAACAAAAACTAACTGAGCCACTGCTCCAGTCTCCTTCTTGACCCTCCCTAGTCACATGCTTCAGCTCACAGGCAGAGAGCACATTGCTTCTTGCATGTGTAGGACAGGGGTTCAAATTCCTGCTCTAACACTATGGCTGTTTGACTTTGATGCAGTTATTTAGCCAGTTTTGATTTTTAAAATGGAAATAGTAATATCCACCTTGCAAGTTTATTTAAAACATAATATATGATACCTATTTATAACATTTAAATTTTTAAAAGAAAAAGTTGTCCAGTGAGTGTTAGAAGTTCTATATAAATTCTGGTGAAGTAGCATATGGCTGAGCAAAGTCAAGTGAGAGAGTTTCAGAAGATGCTTCCTAACTGGACCATAAGAATCATCAGAAGAACCCATGTGAGTCACTTTAGGGACTGCCTTACCTAGGGGCAGAGTCTTTCCAGGAATTAATTCATTTATTCCTTCAATAAATAAGAATCATCCCTGTACTTGTCTCTGTTGAACCCATTGCCTGGAATATGTGTCTCCCATCTTATCCTCCAAAGTTTTCTCAATCTGATCCATCTTCCAACACCAGACACACCCCTGACCTCCATCCACCCCTTCACCTGTCTTTGTAGTGTGGCCATACTTTAGTGGTCATGTGTTTTGCATCATACTGAGGTTATTTTCTGTTTACATATCTACTTTTCCTGGAATGCAATCTCTTTGACAGCAGTGATCATTTATCCTCTTTATGTCTCCAGCAATGTTAGATGTCTAATAAATGTTTGTGTTGAACCAAGTGTGTGTGGTTGGTGCTTTGTAGTTTATAAAATAGTTCTATGCTCACTACCTCAGAAAATTTTAGGTACTCTTCAGAAAAATCCTTAGAGTGGGCTGGAAAGATCCATATATTAGCTCCATTTTGGAGATGTAAAAACAAAATGAGATTCAGGTATTTCTCAAGAGCATTGATTCAGAAGTCTATACTGTGGGCAAGTCATGGAGTTAACACACTGGAAGATCTAAGGGAGATAAGACAAGAGGAGAGGTGGCATGTTTCATACAAAAGACAAAAATACAGTGTTACACCATACATAAAAATAAACTCAAAATGGGTTAAAGACCTAAATGTAAGACCAGACACTATAAAACTCTTAGAAGAAAACATAGGCAGAACACTCTTTGACATAAACCACAGTAAGATCTTTTTTGACCCACCTCCTAGAGTAATGAAAATAAAAACAAAAATAAATAAATGAGACCTAATGAAACTTAAAAGCTTTTGTACAGCAAAGGAGACCATAAACAAGATGAAAAGACAGCCCCCAGAATGGAAGAAAATATTTGCAAACGAAGCAACTGACAAAGGAATACTCTCCAATATATATAAGCAGCTCATACAGCTCAATGTCAAAAAAACAAACAACCCAATCCAAAAATGGGCAGAAGGAGGAGTTTCAACATGGCGGAAGAGTGAGACGCGGAGAACACCTTCCTCCACACAAATACATCAGAAATACATCTACATGTGGAACAACTCCTACAGAATACCTACTGAACGCTGGCAGAAGACCTCAGACCTCCCAAAAGGCAAGAAACTCCCCACGTACCTGGGTAGGGCAAAAGAAAAAAGAAAAAACAGAGAAAAAAGAATAGGGACAGGACCTGCACCAGTGGGAGGGAGCTGTGAAGGAGGAAAGGTTTCCACACACTAGAAGCCCCTTCGTGGGCGGAGACTGTGGGTGGAGACTGCGAGTAGCAGAGGGGAAGCTTCGGAGCCATGGAGGAGAGCGCAGCAACAGGGTGCAGAAGGCAAAGTGGAGAGTTTCCCGCACGGATCAGTGCCGAGAAGGACTCACCAGCCCCAGAGGCTTGTCTGCTCACCCGCTGGGGCAGGCAGGGGCTGGGAGCTGAGGATCGGGCTTCAGTAGGATCCCAGGGAGAGGACTGGGGTTGGCTGAGTGAATACAGCCTGAAGAGGGCTAGTGAGCCACAGCTAGCCAGGAGGGCGTCCAGAGAAAAGTCTGGAGCTGCTGAAGAGACAAGAGACTTTTTCTTGCCTCTGTTTCCTGGTGCGCGAGGAGAGGGGATTCAGAGCGCCACCTAAAGGAGTTCCAGAGACGGGCGCGAGCCGTGGCTAACAGAGCAGACCCCAGAGATGGGCATGAGACGCTACGGCTGCTGCTGCAGCCACCAAGAAGCCTGTGTGCAAGTACAGGTCACTATCCACACTTCCCCCTCCTGGGAGCCTGTGCAGCCTGCCACTGCCAGGGCCCCGTGATCGAGGGACAACTTTCCCGGGAGAACGCATGGCGCGCCTCAGGCTGGTGCAGCGTCATGCCGGCCTCTGCCGCTGCAGGCTCGCCCCGCATCTGTACCCCTCCCTCCCCCCGGCCTGAGTGTGAGCCAGAGCCCCCGAATCAGCTGCTCCTTTAACCCTGTCCTGTCTGAGCAAAGAACAGACGCCCTCAGGCGACCTACACACAGAGGCATGGCCAAATCCAAAGCTGAAGAGCAGGAGCTGTGCAAACAAAGAAGAAAAAGGGAAATTTCTCCCAGCAGCATCAGGAGCAGCGGATTAAATCTCCACAGTAACTTGATGTACCCTGCATCTGTGGAATACCTAAATAGACAACGAATCATCCCAAATTGAGGAGGTGGATTTGGGGAGCAATGATATATATATATTTTTCCCTTTTTCTCCTTTTGTGAGTGTGCATGTGTATGCTTCTGTGTGTGATTTTGTCTGTATAGCTTTGCTTTTACCATTTGTCCTAGGGTTCTGTCTGTCCGTTTTTGTTTATTTCTTTTTTATTAATTTAAAAAATTTTTTCTACAAAAGAGAAATTTTTTTTCTTACTAGAATTATTTTTTATTTTAATAACTTTATTTTATTTTACTTTATTTTATTTTATCTTCTTTCTTTCTCTCTTTTTCTCCCTTTTATTCTGAGTCGAGTGGATGACAGGTTCTTGGTGCTCCAGCCAGGCATCAGGGCTGTGCCTCTGAGGTGGGAGAGCCAACTTCAGGACACTGCTCCACAAGAGACCTCGCAGCTCTATGTAATATCAAACAGTGAAAATCTCCCAGAGATCTCCATCTCAATGCTAAGACCCAGCTCCACTCAAAGACCAGCATGCTACAGCACTGGACACCCTATACCAAACAACTAGCAAGACAGGAACACAACCCCATCCATTAGCACACAGGCTGCCTAAAATCATAATAAGGCCACAGACACCCCAAAAAACACCACCAGATGTGGACCTGCCCACCAGAAAGACAAGATCCAGCCTCATCCACCAGAACACAGGCACTAGTCCCCTCCACCAGGAAGCCTACACAACACACTGAATCAACCTTAGCCACTGGGGACAGACACAAAAAACAACGGGAACTACAAAACTGCAGCCTGTGAAAAGGAGACCCCAAACACAGTAAGTTAAGCAAAATGAAGAGACAGAGAAACACACAACAGATGAAGGAGCAAGGCAAAAGCCCACCACACCGAACAAATGAAGAGGAAAAGGCAGTCTACCTGAAAAAGAATTCAGAATAATGATAGTAAAGATGATCCAAAATCTTGGAAATAGAATGGAGAAGATACAAGAAACATTTAACAAGGATCTAGAAGAACTAAAGAGCAAACAAACAGTGATGAACAACACAATAAATGAAATTTAAAATTCTCTACAAGTGATCAATACTAGAATAACTGAGGCAGAAGAACGGATAAGTGACCTGGAAGATAAAATAGTGGAAATAACTACTGAAGAGCACAATAAAGAAAAAGGAATGAAAAGAATTGAGGACAGTCTCAGAGACCTCTGGGACAACATTAAACGCACCACCATTCGAATTTTAGAGGTCCCAGAAGAAGAAGAGAAAAAGAAAGGGACTGAGAAAATATTTGAAGAGATTATAGTTGAAAACTGCCTTAATATGGGAAAGGAAATAGTTAATCAAGTCCAGGAAGAACAGAGAGTCCCATACAGGATAAATCCAAGAAGAAACAGGCCAAGACACATACTACTCAAACTATCAAAAATTAAATACAAAGAAAACATATTAAAAGCAGCAAGGGAAAAACAACAAATAACACACAGGGGAATCCCCATAAGGTTAACAGCTGATCTTTCAGCTAAAACTCTGCAAGCCAGAAGGAAGTGGCAGGGCATCTTTAAAGTGATAAAGGAGAAAAACCTACAACCAAGATTACTCTACCCAGCAAGGATCTCATTCAGATATGATGGAGAAATTAAAACCTTTACAGACAAGCAAAAGCTAAGAGAATTCAGCACCACCAAACCAGCTTTACAATAAATGTTAAAGGAACTTCTCTAGGAAGGAAACACAAGAGAAGGAAAAGACCTACAATAACAAACCCAAAACAATTAACAAAATGGTAATAAGAACATACATATCGATAATTACCTTAAATGTAAATGGATTAAATGCTCCAACCAAAACACATAGATTGGCTGAATGGATACAAAAACAAGACCCATATATATGCTGTCTACAAGAGACCCACTTCAGACTTAGGGACACATACAGACTGAAAGTGAGGGGATGGAAAAAGATATTCCACGCAAATTGAAATCAAAAGAAACCTGGAGTAGCAATTCTCATATCAGACAAAACAGACATTAAAACAAAGACTGTTACCAGAGACAAAGAAGGACATTACATAATGATCAAGGGATCAATCCAAGAGGAAGATATAACAATTGTAAATATTTATGCACCCAACATAGGAGCACATCAATACATAAGGCAAATACTAACAGCCATAAAATGTGAAATTGACAGTAACACAATCATAGTAGGGGACTTTAACACCCCACTTTCCCCAAAGGACAGATCATCCAAAATGAAAATAAATAAGGAAACACAAGCTTTAAATGATACGTTAAACAAGATGGACTTGATTGATATTTATACGACATTCCATCCAAAAACAACAGAATACACATTCTTCTCAAATGCTCATGGAACATTCTACAGTACAGATCATATCTTGGGTCACAAATCAAGCCTTGGTAAATTTAAGGAAATTGAAATCATATCAACTATCTTTTCCGACCACAATGCTATGAGACTAGATATCAATTACAGGAAAAAATCTGTAAAAAATACAAACAAATGGAGGCTAAACAACACACTACTTAATAAGCAAGAGATCACTGAGGAAATCAAAGAGGAAATAAAAAAATACCTAGAAATAAATGACAATGAAAACACAATGACCCAAAACATATGGGATGAAACAAAAGCAGTTCTAAGAGGGAAGTTTATAGCAATACAATCCTACCTTAAGAAACAAGAAACATCTCAAATAAACAACCTAACCTTATAACTAAAGTAATTAGAGAAAGAAGAACAAAAAAACCCCAAAGTTAGCAGAAAGAAAGAAATCATAAAGATCAAATCAGAAATACATGAAAAAGAAATGAAGCAAACTTCATTTGAAGCAAACTTCAAATTTACATTAATAAAACTAAAAACTGGTTCTTTGAGAAGATAAACAAAACTGATAAACGATTAGCCAGACTTATCAAGAAAAAAAGGGAGAAGATTCAAATCAATAGAATTAGAAATGAAACAGGAGAAGTAACCACTGACACTGCAGAAATACAAAGGATAATGAGAGATTACTACAAGCAACTCTATGCCAATAAAATGGACAAACTGGAAGAAATGGACAAATTCTTAGAAATGCACAACCTTCCGAGACTGAACCAGGAAGAAATAGAAAATATGAACAGACCAATCACAAGCACTGAAATTGAAACTGTGATTAAAAATCTTCCAACAAACAAAAGCCCAGGACCAGATGGCTTCTCAGGCGAATTCTATCAAACATTTAGAGAAGAGCTAACACCTATCCTTCTCAAACTCTTCCAAAATATTGCAGAGGGAGGAACACTCCCAAACTCATTCTACGAGGCCACCATCACCCTGATACCAAAACCAGACAAAGATGTCACAAAGAAAGAAAACTACAGGCCAATATCACTGATGAACATAGATGCAAAAATCCTCAACAAAATACTAGCAAACAGAATCCAACAGCACATTAAAAAGATCATACACCATGATCAAGTGTGGTTTATCCCAGGAATGCAAGGATTCCTCAATATACACAAATCAATCAATGTGATACACCATATTAACAAATTGAAGGAGAAAAATCATATGATCATCTCAATAGATAAAGAGAAAGCTTTTGACAAATTCAACACCCATATATGATAAAAACCTTCCAGAAAGTAGGCATAGAGGGAACTTTCCTCAACATAATAAAGGCCATATATGACAAACCCACAGCCAACATTGTCCTCAATGGTGAAAAACTGAAACCATTTCCACTAAGTTCAGGAACAAGACAAGGTTGCCCATTCTCACCACTAGTATTCAACATAGTTTTGGAATTTTTAGCCACAGCAATCAGAGAAGAAAAAGAAATAAAAGGAATCCAAATTGGAAAAGAAGAAATAAAGCTGTCACTGTTTGCAGATGGCATGATACTATACATAGAGAATCCTAAAGATGCTACCAGAAAACTACTAGAGCTAATCAATGAATCTAGTAAAGTAGCAGGATACAAAATTAATGCACAGAAATCTCTTGCATTCCTATACACTAATGATGAAAAATCTGAAAGTGAAATTAAGAAAACACTCCCATTTACCATTGCAACAAAAAGAATAAAATATCTAGGAATAAACTTACCTAAGGAGACAAAAGACCTGTATGCAGAAAATTATAAGACACTGATGAAAGAAATTAAAGATGATACAAATAGATGGAGAGATACACCACGTTCTTGGATTGGAAAAATCAACATTGTGAAAATGACTCTACTACCCAAAGCAATCTACAGATTCAATGCAATCCTTATCAAACTACCACTGGTATTTTTCACAGAACTGGAACAAAAAATTTCACAATTTGTATTGAAACACAAAAGACCCCGAATAGCCAAAGCAATCCTGAGAACGAAAAATGGAGCTGGAGGAATCAGACTCCCTGACTTCAGACTATACTACAAAGCTACTGTAATCAAGACAGTATGGTACTGGCACAAAAACAGAAACATAGATCAATGGAACAGGATAGAAAGTGCAGAGATAAACCCACGCAAATATGGTCACCTTATTTTTTTTTTTAATTTTTTTAATGCTATTCTTGTCTGCTTACATTCTTTTTATGTATGTATGTATGTATGTATGTATGTATGGCTTTGTTGGGTTTTCGTTTCTGTGCGAGGGCTTTCTTTAGTTGTGGCAAGCGGGGGCCACTCTTCATCGCGGTGCGCGGGCCTCTCACTGTCGCGGCCTCTCTTGTTGCGGAGCACAGGCTCCAGACGCGCAGGCTCAGTAATTGTGGCTCACGGGCCGAGTTGCTCCGCGGCATGTGGGATCTTCCCAGACCAGGGCTCGAACCCGCGTGCCCTGCATTGGCAGGCAGACTCTCAACCACTGCGCCACCAGGGAAGCCCCGGTCACCTTATTTTTGATAAAGGAGGCAAGCATATACAGTGGAGAAAAGACAGCCTCTTCAATAAGTGGTGCTGGGAAAACTGGACAGCTACATGTAAAATAATGAAATTAGAACACTCCCTAACACCATACACAAAAATAAACTCAAAATGGATTAAAGACCTAAATATAAGGCCAGACACTATCAAACTCTTAGAGGAAAACATAGGCAGAACACTCTATGACATAAATCACAGCAAGATCCTTTTTAACCCAGCTCCTAGAGAAAGGGAAATAAAAACAAAAATAAATAAATGGGACCTAATGAAACTTAAAAGCTTTTGCACAGCAAAGGAAACCATAAACAAGACCAAAAGACAACCCTCAGAATGGGAGAAAATATTTGCAAATGAAGCAACTGATGAAGGATTAATCTCCAAGATTTACAAGCAGCTCATGCAGCTCAATATCATAAAAACAAACAACCCAATCCAAAAATGGGCAGAAGACCTAAATAGACATTTCTCCAAAGAAGATATACAGATTGCCAACAAACACATGAAAGAATGCTCAACATCATTAATCATTAGAGAAATGCAAATCAAAACTACAATGAGATATCATCTCACACCGGTCAGAATGGCCATGATCAAAAAATCTACAAACAATAAATTCTGGAGAGAGTGTGGAGAAAAGGGAACCTTCTTGCACTGTTGGTGGGAATGTAAATTCATACAGCCACTATGGAGAACAGTACGGAGGTTCCTTAAGAAACTATAAATAGAACTACCATATGACCCAGCAATCCCACTACTGAGCATATACACAGAGAAAACCATAATTCAAAGAACACATGCACCCCAATGTTCATAGCAGCTCTATTTGCAATAGCCAGGTCATGGAAGCAACCTTAATGTCCAACAGCAGATGAATGGATAAGGAAGTTGTACCTATATACAATGGAATATTACTCAGCCATAAAAAGGAATGGAATTGGGTCATTTGTAGAGATGTGGATGGACCTAGAGAGTGTCAGACAGAGTGAAGTACGTCAGAAAATGAAAAGCTAATGTATAATAATGCATATATATGGAATCTAGAAAAATGGTATAGATGATCTTAGTTGCAGAGCAGAAATAGAAACCCAGACATAGAGAACAAATGTATGGATGCCAAGAGGGAAAAGGGTGTGGTGGGAGGAATTGGGAGGCTGGTATTGACACATATACATTATTAATACTATGTATAAAATGGACAACTGATGGGAACATGCTGTGCAGCACAGGGAACTCACGTAGTGTGCTGTGGTAACCTAAATGGGAGGGAAGTCCAAAAGGTAGGGAATAACTGTATGTGTATGGCTGATTCATTTTGTTGTGCAGTGGAGGCTAACACAACATTGTAAAGCAACCATACTCCATTAAAAATTAATTAGAAATAAATAAATACATACATAAATAAGCAGTCAGGTGTAAAAACAATAGTGTTACAAAATTTTTAGAGGAGCTTTAGCAAGACCTCTTGGAAAAGTATGGTTTTGGGTTAAAAAAAAAAAAAAAAAAACAAGACTAACTCCTTCCTATAAATGCCTATAAATGGCAGAGTGATGTGAAAGAGAAAGAAATTGACCCAACTGCTTAATGTCTCTTTGCTCATCTGCAAAGGAGGACAGTTGCACCTCTTTTGTAAATTATTGTAATCATTAATGTTTAGATGTATGCAAAATATACTGTTTTCAAGCAAATATTCAATAAATAGTAAGCCACTCCTCTCCAACCCTCCCTTGGAGTTTGAGAAATAGGGTAGCATCATACTGGAAAAGAATCAGCAGTGGCTCCATGAAGTAGCTAACATCTAAACTGGTCTCCCGTGGCTGATCCAGCAGAAATGGGGATACAAGGTTTTCAGGAGAAAACAAGTAAGTACAATGTGTGTTTTTCAAAGAATAGTTATGTGAGAGTCAATTTATGTCTGTAGTGTATATGTGTCTGAGTATATGTGTGCAGGTGTGTATGACTGTACACTATATAGACGTGTGTATGAGTGTGCATGTATGTTTGTGCATGTGTAGTGTGTGTTGGTATGATGTGCATGCATTTGTGTGTTTAAAGCAGAGAAATGGGAAATGAAGTTGGAAACCGTGGGTCAGACTTGGGAATCCCCTACGTGGACATGACCCACAGAGCAAGGAGTTTATTCTGTAACATTTTAGGGCACTGGTGCAAACTGTTGGGCAGGGAAGGGCACAAGCATGTCAGCCTTGCAGAAGAAGAGAGCAGCATTAGTTTTCTGGCACCCTGGAAGGAGGAGAGAGCAGATCCAGGGAAAAGAGTGAGGCAATAATGGTGGGCTGAATGGAAGGATACCACGCAAGCTAGGAAGGAAAGAAAAGCCTCAGAAGGAGTAGAACTGAACGCCGTTTTCAAATGGTTGGTTAATGGGGAGAGGAGGAGTTAACGCTGATTCCAACATGTGGGGCAGAGTCACTAAGCAAGCTTGGTGCCACCCAAGGGGTTTACAAATCAGAGAGATACCGATAGGATTAGGGCCAAGTAGCCAACTAGGTTTTTTGGTTTGGGAGCAGGAAGAAGGAATCATTTTAAACCTATACATTAAAGTTGAAACTCTCATTAGAAAAAAAAAAAAAAAAAAATCCCCTCCGGGGCTTTCTATCCTAAGAACTTTATTCTGAGAGGTCTTCAGCCTCCTTCGTTCCCCAGAGAACTCTCATTTGAAGGAAAATACAGGCGGAGAGGTAACATCCTCTCCTGAGTTAACCAGCGGCTCAGGGAGAAGATACTGCTCATTAG